>NC_133185.1:48477500-48510000 GCF_049306965.1 Danio rerio | reverse complement strand
AAATACCTATAAGTGTAAATTATATCTATAAACTATATATTCATATTTCATATATAACATCGTTTTCTCCCATATTTAGTAAAGTCGAGGGTTTAATAAAATAAAGTGTATCAAAATTATTACGCCTGCGCAATTTGCCCCCCACCCCCCCAATAATGAAATCTACATTTAGGCAGAACAATTTTGGATTTTTGGGCTACATCTTTCTCCATTATCATTGGAGGACATGCCCCCCTACTGCACATTGGCTACATTTTTGTCCTCCAACGTCATCAGAGAACACGCCCCCTACTGCTGATTGGCTACAACTTTCTCCTCCCCATCATAGGACACGCCACTTCTGCTGATCGAATACATCTTTCTCCTCCCCATCATTAGAGGACATGTCCCCTACTGGCTACAACTTTCTACCCCATAATTATTATAGGAACGCCCCCAATTGTTGATTAGCTAAAATGTTCTCCTCTCCATCATAAGAGGACACGCCCCTATTGCTGATTGGCTACAACTTTCTCCTCCCCCATCATTAAACACCCCCCTACTGCAGATTTGACCACAATTTTCTCCCCCAAAATTAGGACACACCCCCTACTGCTGATTGAATACAACTTCCTCCTCCGTGACCATAAAAGGACACACCCCCTACTGCAGATTTGACCACAATTTTCTCCCCCAAAATTAGGACACACCCCCTACTGCTGATCGAATACAACTTCCTCCTCCGTGACCATTAGAGGACACACCCCCTACTGCAGATTGGCTACATTTTTGTCCTCCAACGTCATCAGAGAACACGCCCCCTATTGCTGATTGGCTACAACTTTCTCCTCCCCCATCATAGGACACGCCACTTCTGCTGATCGAATGCATCTTTCTCCTCCCCATCATTAGAGGACATGTCCCCTACTGCCGACTGGCTACAACTTTCTACCCCATAATTATTATAGGAACGCCCCCAATTGTTGATTAGCTAAAATGTTCTCCTCTCCATCATAAGAGAACACGCCCCCTATTGCTGATTGGCTACAACTTTCTCCTCCCCCATCATAGGACACGCCCCTTCTGCTGATCGAATGCATCTTTCTCCTCCCCATCATTAGAGGACATGTCCCCTACTGCCGACTGGCTACAACTTTCTACCCCATAATTATTATAGGAACGCCCCCAATTGTTGATTAGCTAAAATGTTCTCCTCTCCATCATAAGAGGACACGCCCCTATTGCTGATTGGCTACAACTTTCTCCTCCCCCATCATTAAACACCCCCCTACTGCAGATTTGACCGCAATTTTCTCCCCCAAAATTAAGACACACCCCCTACAGCTAATCGAATACAACTTCCTCCTCTGTGACCATTAAAGGACACACCCCCTACTGCAGATTTGACCACAATTTTCTCCCCCAAAATAAAGACACACCCCCTACTGCTGATCGAATACAACTTCCTCCTTCGTGACCATTAGAGGACACACCCCCTACTGCAGTTTTGACCACAATTTTCTCCCCCAAAATTAGGACACACCCCCTACAGCTAATCGAATAAAACTTCCTCCTCCGTGACCATTAGAGGACACACCCCCTACTGCAGATTTGACCACAATTTTCTCCCCCAAAATAAAGACACACCCCCTACTGCTGATCGAATACAACTTCCTCCTTCGTGACCATAAAAGGACACACCCCCTACTGCAGATTTGACCACAATTTTCTCCCCCAAAATTAGGACACACCCCCTACAGCTAATCGAATAAAACTTCCTCCTCCGTGACCATTAGAGGACACACCCCCTACTGCAGATTTGACCACAATTTTCTCCCCCAAAATTAGGACACACCCCCTACTGCTGATCGAATACAACTTCCTCCTCCGTGACCATTAGAGGACACACCCCCTACTGCAGATTGGCTGCAACTTTCTTCTTCCCTTTCTACCCCCCCCCCCCCCCTCCATTTATATAGCAGACACTTTTATCTGTAACTTATAAGACAGGATTTTCCAAAAGTATGGAGTGTTGATAAGAAAGTGTCTGGTGCATACGGAGAGGAGAATTTGTCGAATACTATAAGCTTTACAATCACTATAAAACATTTCATAAAGAAGAACTTACGATTTACGAAGAGCTGCTCCTCGTGGGACAGGACGCTGGTCAGGTGTCCGCCCTGCAGACGACACTCTCTTTCTGCTGCCTCCCATGTCCGCCGGTGGGTGAAGTACTTATAGCAGTGGCTCTGAAACTTCTGCCAACCAAAGTCGCACACCTCCGTATCTGAAAGTTCAAATGAGAGACATCGAGATATAAGAAACTAACATTTGAATGAGAATAAAAGCCGACGTGTAGCTTCCCTAACACAAGCACTATCAGCCTGTGCACTCCTATTCAAACGGCATAAGCTGCTGTAATGTAAAATAAAGAAAAACACTTTTATTTTTAAAAACAGGCTCATTTAAAGCTCTCCTAGAGTTAAATAGTTAGGTTTTACCATGTTTGCGTACATTCAGTCGATTTTCGGGTCTGATAAGAACACTTATAGCTTAGCTTAGCATAAATCATTGAATCAGATTAGACCATTAGCATCTTGAAATTAGATCATTTTTCTATTTAAAGCTTGACCGTGGCTGTAGTAATAGCATAATGATATATAATGAAGCAGGTGGTCTCATTAGAGGTCACCTAGCTGGGGAGTATATTCAGCCGCTGTGTAATATCATTGCGCTGCTTCAGCCATGGTACAGCAGCAAAGTTCCCTTGGTTATGGCTGTTTCTCAATTCCAAGAACGCAGAGAACGGACTTGCGTTCTTGTGGAGAGCGGTCTTGCCAGGTGTCCTCGGAAGAACGAACTCAGGAGACCACAAGGACAGATAATGCGTCTTTTGAGAAATAGGATGCTGCGTTCCTCTTGATGGTCACATGACCTTCACACGTTTTAAATGGAAATTAATTAAACATTACAGCACTCATACAACGATTTATTGTTTCCCCCCTCTTCAAAATATATACTTTGCATAAAAACATTATAAATATACTCTGCACAATATAAATAAAACAAATTGTAATACGAAATTCATCAAACAAACACAATTAATGTGTTTATCCCTTTATTAAGATGTCCATGGTAATGTTTACTTTCACCGTTTCATTTAGGGAAACTCCTGATGTAAATAAGTGATATCTCTGAACTTGAATAATAAATCTAAATAAAATGCTGCGCTTCCCACCTCCAGCCGCAATGACTTCTGGGACTTCCAGAGCGAGTTCGGTGCTCAAGTCTGCATCGGTGCGTCCTCGATATCAAGATCACATCCGGGAAGTTTCACGCGTCCTCCGTACTTGCGGTCTTGAGTATTGGAACTGAACTTAGGCAGCTGATGATGACGTTTCACGAGAACACGAGGACGCAAGACCGCTGAAGAACGCATATTGAGAAACAGCCCTTGAGCCAGCAGCTAGCTTTCTGCAACTAGCAGTCAGTACCTGGATGGAGACCACATGGAAAAGCTAGGTTTCTGTTGGAAGTGGTGTTAGTGATGCCAGCAGGGGGTGCTCAATCTGCAGTCTGTGTGGATCCTAACGCCCCAGTATAGCGACAGGGACTGCTCAGTGAGCGCCGTCTTTTGGATGAGACGAGGTCCTGACTTTCTCATTAAAAATCCCAAGATGTCCTTCGAAAAAGAGTAGGGGTTTAACCCTGGCATCCTAGCCAAATTTGCCCACTGGTCTCTGTCCATCATGGCCTCCTAAAGGCTGATTTATACTTCTGCGTCAAGCGCACGCGTATGCTACGGCGCTGACGCATAGCCCTTCGCTGTGGCCATCGGCGTCGCTGACGTGCACCTCTCAAAAATGTAACTACACGTCGCAACGACGCATAGCGCAAGCTCTGTGATTGGTCGGCTTGGTAGCGCTGACGAGTCTGGGCGGGACCAAGAGCCGCGCGAATGGCGCGAGCCAAATGAAGCGATTGTTTACAAGTGCGGAGTCCCGAGAAGGAGCTCCGGATGGAAAGTTTTGTTTTGTGTTTACCTCATAGTTTAAAGTTGTTGCACGTCCGCCGGTTCCTGCCTCAAAATGAGTTTGAGCCACTTGTACATCCAGGAAGTGTTCAGGAAAAGCAAAACAGTAGCAAAGAAACTCGACATTTACAACTCACTGCCCACTAGCGTTTTGGAAGTGTTAATGCAGACCAACAGAGACAGCGGCAGAAGTATAAATGCACAGCTACGCGCAATGCATACGCCGTGGGTTACGCCGGTCACTTGATGCAGAAGTATAAATCAGGCTTAACCCTCCCCATATTCTAATTGGCATCACTCTGTCTCTTCTCCACCGATCAGCTGGTGTGCGGTCTTGCACAATGTGGCTGCTGTCGTGTCACTGCACACTGGTGGTGGATGAGGAGATTCCCCCCTATGTGTAAAGCGCTTTATAAATGTAAGGAATTATTATTATTATTATTATTATTATTATTATTAATATTATTGTTGTTATTATTATTACACTGAAATGCGAGTATAGTTCTGAAGCATATCAGCCTAAAAAAATAACAAATTTCCATAGTCCGTCATAGTACATGATGAAACTACAGAAGAGTCAAGCTTAAAATAGGAAAATTATCCAAACTCTGGTCAGTTTTTAATGAGATGCTAATGGTCTAATCTGATTCAATGATCTATGCTAAGCTAAGCTAATCTAAAAATGTTCCCCGCCATACTCAGAAAGGTAAAACTGTTTAACAGGGAGTTGTAAAATTAGACTGTTTTTAAAAAAGCAGTGTTCCTTTAATGGACGCACGCAGCGGCGCGGTAGGTAGCACTGTCGCCTCACAGCAAGAAGGTTGCGGGTTCAAGCCTTGGCTGGCTCAGTTGCCGTTTCTGTGTGGAGTTTGCATGTTCTCCCTGCCTTCGCGTGGGTTTCCTCTGGGTGCTCCGGTTTCCCCCACAGTCCAAAGACATGCTGTTACGACTGAAGTTTATTTATTTGTTTATTATTGCGGTTTGTACTCTTTTTCTTTTGTCCCGCCTCCTTGCTGTTTTTCTGTTGTCTTATAGGCTCCCACGCCGGCGTGATTCCCTGCTCTGATTGGCTGATGGTCTACGAGGCCTGTATAAAAGGGAGCTTCCGGCAGGGATCGGAGAGCTCATTTCTGCTGCGTTCGGTGTTTGGAGTGGAGTTCCTGGGTTTCCCTCACCCCTTCGGCCGACGACCAACAATAATCAATTTTGTATTGATGACCATCCTATGCTTGAATAGTTTATTGAGAGTTTGAGCGTGTAGGGGTGACCTGCCTATTTATTTGATTACTTTTGACTTTGTTTATATTAGGGAGTCAGGTAAGATTCTTGTATGTTTTTTTTTTAAATAGTAATAGGTAAGTTAGTGGATTTATTTTATAGATTCTTTTGTTTGTTATTTTGGCCTGTGGTCACCCTGACGAAATGCTCGTTTATATAAACCCTATTTTTCTATAATAAATATCTTCATATATACTCTCAATTGAGTGTGTGAGTTTGGTTGTCGACCGAAGGGAATCTTTTGCTTTAAGTTTTGTTTAGTTTGGGAAATCCACCACCCCAACACATTTGTTTGTTCTTCGTTTATTATGCCCTTTTTGTTTCCCCTAGACTTGGGGCGTAAGACATGCGGTACAGGTGAACTGGGAAGGCTAAATTGTCCGTAGTGTATGAGTGTGAATAAGTGTGTGTGGATGTTTCCCAGAGATGGGTTGCAGTTGTAAGGGCATCCGCTGCTTAAAACGCTTGCTGGATAAGTTGGCGGTTCATTCCGCTGTGGCGACCCCAGATTAATAGAGGGACTAAGCCGACAAGAAAATGAATGAATGAATGTTCCTTTAATGAGAGTCACGGTGGCGCAGTGGCTAGCATGATCACCTCACAAAAAGAAGGTCGCTGGTTCGAGCCTTGGCTGGGTCACTTGACATTTCTGTGTGGAGTTTGTATGTTCTCCCTGTGTTCGCATGGGTTTCCTCCGGGTGCTCCGGTTTCCCCCACACGTCCAAAGACATGCGCTATAGGGGAATTGGGATATTCCAAATTGTCCGTAGTGTATGAGTGTGAATGAGTGTGTATGGGTGTTTCCCAGAGATGGATTGCAGCTGGAAGGGCATCTGCTGTGTAAAACATATGCTGGATAAGTTGGCGGTTCATTCCCCTGTGGCGACCCCTGATTAATAAAGTGACTAAGCCGAAAAGAAAATGAATGAATGAATGTTCTTTTAATTATAAAATTACAAGACATGTCACGTATGCCCTCGTCTTCAAGGTTGGGGGTTGATTGTTGGGCTAACGACCCCCACCTCATTAAAAACTAGATGTCATGAAACACCAATACGGTGCGGCTACATAACAACTTCAATATTAAATAGCCCTGGGAGTAAGTAAGACACATCACAGTAACATTTTGTATTGCGTTAAACATGAACAAGCTCATCTTTCATGTCGTGTATAAACACACAGAACCGAGTCTGTTTAGAGCTCTGCCATTAACCGAGTCGAGCGAAGCACTTTTTATTCTACGCCATACAATGAAGACCATCAACATTTAGCTTGGACTGGAACCCCCAGTGACCGCAGCGCTCAGTGTGAGCGCTCAATGCAAACAATGACATCTAATGAGGCTGGAAAGAAGAAAACAGCAGTAAACGAAGCCAAGTAAATCATCCCAGACACACACGGCCCATAGTGCTGCTTTCTTTAACTGATTACGCTCCATTACAAACTCATGCTGTCCTCTGCACTGAATGTCCAGCTGATTAGCAAAACTGCTATCGCAGCATAATGCATGTGGACGAACCACTGACGATCTACTGTAGTAATATCTACATCTACTCGACAATAAAAACAGTCCATTACTGAATAACTCAATTGTTTTAAATTGCATGACCTTGAAACATGTTCAAAGCAGAATATCTGACTTCAGCACTGTGTTTCAGATAAACAAGGACGTTCACTGAGCATGTTTCTGAAATATCTGCACACATATTATGGTATTTTAATGCTTTAGAAGAGTCAAAAACTGACATACAGCATCTTTAAACACGGCAAAGTAAAAATAGCAGTTTTTGTTTTATTTTTCCCCACTAAGCACACTGAAAAAAGTGTTGCATGCAGAACTGTTGCAAACAATTTATTTGTGTTGAATTTAAACAAATAAATTAAATTGAATAATGTTCAACTTAATTTGTTTGTTTAAATTTAACACAAATAAATAGTTTACAACCGCTTAACGTAAAAAAATTGAGTAAATCCAAGGAATCAACTTTGAATAATTTTTTTCAGTGCATCTTGGTATTTGACAAGGACTTTGGTTTTGTCTTATGGTCTTTTGACAATTTGTTAAAATACTGCATTTTTTATTACAATATCATGCAGCAGCTTGGATTAAATATGTTTTAGCTGTTACCGAAGGTTCAACATTGGCTTTACTGATCATCCATTAACTATAAAAAAGGGTCTCTCTTGTTTTTTACAGTCTGATTTGACCAATGTTTGGCTATAAAGCCTGAGAAAACAGATGTCCTCAGAGGTGATGTTTATGCATGGAGAAGATTAGCGCTGCTGACTAATGGCAGCAATATTTTGTATGAAGCTGGACGCGATCCATCGGGGGACCCACGCCCAACACCACCATCAAGACCGTGCAAGTGAGCGTAAATGTCAACCCATGAGAAGGTCAAAACACTCTTTAAAGTAAAAAAAAAATGCTTGCATCCGTAAGTCAGATGATTTATTTACACTGCACAAAGTGAAGAAGACTTAGGGAGAAGGGTTTTTTGGTCTACGAAAACTAAAACTAAGACTACACTGTAAAAAAATGCTGGGTTCAACACAATTCCTCCATGTTGTCCCAACACAAATTGATTGGTATTAAGTCATTGGGATAAACCCCTTGAGATGTACCATCTCATTTTCAAGGGGGTCCCACAATTAACCACAATCACATAATAACGACCCAAGAAGACAAAACATAATTTACACAACATCCAAAAAACATGACATAACATGAATAAAAAAATAAAAATATAAAATAAAGTAAAAGAAAAATATTAAAAAGAAAAGAAAAGGAGGGAGGGGAGGGGGGTTAAGTTAATTGTTTTCACAAATTTAAACAGATTGAACCGAGGGTGAAGCCAGAAGTTTTAAAGGATTGTCACGAAACACCAGAACACAGATGTTGACAGTCATATATGTGTCCCACGCTGCTAAAAACACTATTAGGACACATATATCTCACTAAAAAGTGAAAATTGGTTGTTTTTGCATTAATTTGAGCAATTTTCGTCTTCCAGTTTGAGAAGAAATTTTGAAGCTGAACCAGATAAACTCTGCTGTTAATTTGGGATTTCCGCCTGGATTTTGCCTAACCAAATTTAAAAGCTTCTCAAATCCACATGCAGAGGGGTAAATGCAAAAATTTGGTATCATTTTAGAGTAAACCCTTTGAATATTTAATTAAACACTATTAAAAGTGTTTAATATAACTGTATATGTTGTCTGTGTTACAAAAAAAAAGAGGCGCTTTTTGTATTTTTTTTTTTATAAAGTCAAATGTGAAAGTGTACCTTTTAGGTTGTGTGTGGTCTAGCATGCTGTAATTAATTTTGGTGGTTCCTGCACATGTCTGTAATCATAGGAAAAGAGAAAAATGTCTCCACCATAATCTGTGCAAAAGTTATTGTATTTCAACTGATGAGAGGTGTTGTACAAGCCACAGGGAGCGATCATTGTTTTCATATTTCACTATTCTTTTGTTTGATCAAACATAATTCACTGTGTTTGGAGCACATTAGACATATAAAAGGATTACTTATGCACATCACCTCAAAAACAGAGGAGAATGGCCCTGAAGCGCACAGCATAAGGTAAGAGATGACAGCTGTCTGTGCTATCTGGGGCTGCTTATTGATCATAAATGTATTGTTTTCACTTCTGCGCCATGAAAACACCGAGATTCATTCTTCAACTGTTTGATATGTGAATATAATTCAGTATAAAGAATGCTAGAACCGTATGAGCACCGGCAAGAGCTTTCATTTGAGCTAAAACGTGTACATGTGCCATATATGAACCATAGAAAAATCATGAAAATGAACCAATGTTCAATACCTAACTCTGGTATTCAAGATACTGTGCTTTTAAGTGTAAATAACTTTAGTACAGTAGAATAAAAACCAAAGTGATGCATATGTGCATAAAATATAGATTGTACACTTTCAAACGACACCACTTACGGGGGTCTGGTGCAATGCTCGCCCTTTAAATCTTAAAGCGAAAGTCCATGACGTCATGCAGTTTAACTGGTTAAATCCAGCCCTTATAAATTGTTTGCAACCACCTACCTTAAAAAAACTACATCTAATTAATATTTTTTTAGTGTAGAAAATGTTTACAAAATAAACACGAATCTAAAACTAACAAAAGCATTAATGGGACTAACTAAAACTACTGAAATGTAGATCAAATTTAAATTTAATTTAAGTGTTAGAACACTCATAAAACCACTAATAAAAGGAACTGAATGCAGGGTGCAAATTGCAGGAAGGTTTGAGGGGGATTGAGCCCCCTAATTAACACTTGATCCCCCCTGAAGGACATCAAAACAAGATGAATGGGGGGGGGGGGGGGATCAGCCCTTTAATAGTACGTTATAGCTTTCTCTGATCTCAGATCTCTATGTTAAATATTAATAATTAAAAATGCCTTTCCCTGAGATGGGTTGCAGCTGGAAGGGCATCCGCAACTAAAACAACTTGCTGGATAAGTTGGCGGTTCATTCCCCTGTGGCGACCCCGGATTAATAAAGGGACTAAGCTGCCAAGAAAATGAATTAATTAATTAAAAATGCATAATATAAATATACATTGGCCTAAAATGGTTTAAACCATTGTGAAAGCACAATCGCACTAATCAATGCTAGGAAAAATATTCAACAGTCTGAAACTGTCAGTTCTAGAGCACCGATAGACATCTGAAGAATTCACAAAACACATTTCTATCTGCATGTAGCCTAAAAAATTTTAAATGTATAGTTTGACCTACAGTAAACTCTAAAATAGTTACTAAACATCCCTCAAAAGACTGAAAACGTAGACATTTTATTAATAAATTAGATGTAATTCAAATACATTCATAAATTTAATTCACTGAAGCATGTATAACCAAACTATTGCTGAAAAAGTTAACCCCCCTGATCATCAAATCATAATTGGCATACTGATTAAATGCATAACCAGTATCAAAATAAAACGAATTTTAAAATGCTAAGCTAATATAACCCTGGTGTTTGGGTGTTTCTATACTGTGCCTTGTCCCCAACGTGACTTATGAGGCTCTCTGTGGACAAATAGCGACCATTAATTGATTCCAGCTGTTTGGGTCCGCAGTACAGACATATGTACCAATCACAATGGCCTTCCCACAATCCTAAAGGGCTTCACCTTTAAGTGAGGGAATGGGGAAAAGGGGCCAAAAAACTCCCAGCCCTGCGTCACGTCACCACAAGAGAATGACTTGACTTCATCGTGCTCGAACACTGTCCACAGCCATGTGAAAAAGGGGATCTTTGTTTTCTAGGAGTTGTCTGTTAGTCAAAACCACAACAGACAGTAAAAAAGGGGGATGCTCCCACTTTAAAGTGTTGACCGTTTTGATGGGTAATGGGAACTAGATGTGCAACTGCATGCTAATAAAACACGCTCTGTGTGTACATGCGATTTGTGCCATCACATTATAAATTTGATCCTCACTTCGAGCATATCCAAGGCAAACACAAAACAAGCATTCAGCCAATAAGAACAGATTATGTTGGGTTTGATTATTAGTTCCCCCTCGAGTCTTAAAGATGCTGTATGTCAGTTTTTGACTCTTCTAAAGCAGGGGTTTTCAAAGTGTGAGGCGCGCCTCCCCTGGGGGCGCCAGAGCATGTCAGGGGAGGCGCGGGGAAAATATTATATAATAAAAATATAATTATTAAGTTTAATTATTATATGTATTTTTTATTATATTTAAACGTTTTAATTAAACAAAGCTAAAAAAAAAAAATACATCAAAAATAAGAAAAGCTTTTTTACCCAGAAGGCCATAGCTGTGAATTTGCTTCTGTTTGGCAAGCCCGCCAACACAGGTATATGCCTGCTAATACAATGGATCGGTTTCTGAGACCCCCAGATTCAAAGCCTTCAAGTTCAGGGCTTAAACCCAAAAGACGACGATATGATGATCAGTATTTGAGTTTGGGATTTACATGGACAGGACCAGCTGATGAACCACGACCTTTATGTGTGGTTTGTCAAGATATTTTGGCTAATGACAGCATGAGACCCGCTAAACTTCGACTGTTTTGACTGGGATGGACAGTTCTTGGATCTGTTCTATTCATATTGAACCATCATCCTAGTTTTAAAAACGTTATATTAAAATACTTGTTATTACTCTGTAAATAAATGCACTTTCATGCAAATGATGATAAAAGTGAGTAAACAGTCTGACATCTGTCTGTGTCTTTATATATACTGTATATATATATATATATATATATATATATATATATATATATATATATATATATATATATATATATACAAGGGATGTAACGGTATCAGAATTTCACGGTACGGTAATACCTCGGTATGAATGTCACGGTACGGTATTTATTGAATCATTTACAGGAAAAACAAAACTTATGAAAATACTCCAAAAAAGTGCCAAAAGTGTCAATGACATACAAATTAGCCATCTCTCTGTTAGCTTTGAAACAGGAACTTCAATTTTAGTAACAAAAAATTATTAAACCATGTAAAAAAAATAAAGTTTCAATTTAGTATTGTTAAAAACTCATCACATTTAACATTTAATCACTCACTTAGATAGAGATGGGTTTAAAGGAAAATTATCATAGAAATATAATCTGGTAAAAGCTGGTATCTCTGGGTATTTACAATGTCCCCTGCAACAGAAAAAACCCTCTCATTTGGGACTGAGGTTTCTGGGACAAGAGAGATATGACTTGGCCCAGGTTGACAGCAGTGGGGAACGTTGTGCATTGTCTTTCCCCCACTTGAGAAGACAAACCATGAGTGAGATAGAGGTCTCTTTGCGGTACAAGTCAATGTCTGCATCAATCTGAACAGTGTGCTGTGTTTCTGCAGTCCCCATGACTGTTATTAGTCGTATTCCCCAACTTGCAGGCACGTGCACACATAGGGCTCAACCTGTGCAGTGCACATGCCCTTTTTAGTCTTGGATAGAAAATGCCCTTCCAAAACGATCAAAAGTGCCCCCGCGACGCGACACAACCTCAGCCCTTCAGTAGGTGCGCGACAACACCTCTCTTGAGTATGCGCGCTCAACCCCCCCTCGGCGCTTTACAATACGCGCGCGTCAACACAGCTGATCAGTACGCGCGCGACAGCACAGCTGATCAGAACTCGCGCGACAACACCGCTATTCAGCACGCGCGCGGCGACAACACCCGCTTTAGGTTCGATCATTTCCATCTTTTTTTCATCTCCGCTGCTAGCAGCACACTCCATTTCCGCATTACTGGATCTGTAGCGACAACAGACCGCAAAGGATTATGGCCACGCCTGGGCTGATGGGAATTGTAGTTTTCGCTACCTCCCGTTCGCTTCATTCGCCTGAGCAAATTTTCTCAGAAGACCTATAGTTTTACCGACTACGGTAATATCGAAAAAATTTTATATTGCGGTATGACGGTATTTACAATACCGTTACATCCCTAATATATATATATATATATATATATATATATATATATATATATATATATATATATATATATATATATATATATATATATATATATGTGTGTGTGTGTGTGTGTGTGTGCGTGTGTGTTTGGGAGGAGGGGGGCGCCAATGGATAAGTTGTGTCAAAAGGGAGGCCCACTGTCTTAGACTTTGAAAAACCCTGTTCTAAAGGATAAAAACATCATCATATGTTAGCAGATATTCAGGTATAAACATGCTCAGTGAACATTCCTGTTTATCTGAAAAACAATGCTGAAGTCAGATATTCTGCTTTCAACATGTGCAGTTCGTGCCGGAACGTCTGTCTTTGTTTTGGTCATTTAACCCGCCCACTCCCAGTTTAGCCAATTATATTTCAGCACCCCGGGATGCCTTGGTGAAAAACAGCGGCTGATTCTTAATATGATCAATGATAAATCATCAACTGCCAAAGTTCAGTTCCAAAATTCAAGACCGCAAAAATGGAGGATGTCTGAATGTTCCCCGATGTGATCTTGATAGAGGATGCACTGACTTGAGCACCAAACTCGCTCTAGAAGTCCCAGAAGTCATTGCGACTGGAGGTGGGAAGCGCAGGATTTTATTTAAGTTTATGACACACCTGCCAACATTCGGATCTTAAAATCCTGGAGATTTTATCCAGAGGTGCGCTGGGGGGTGGGTATGGGGGATGGGGGGGGGGGGGGGGGGGGGGGGTGGGGGGGGGGGGGGTCTGGGTCTGAAATACGGGACACTCACAGGAAAAACGGGAGTGTTGGCAGTAGAGGTGTGAACCTATACTGGTCTCACGGTTCGGTTACAATGATCATGTCATCGATTCGGTTCAATTCGATATCTCGAATATATCACACACACATACACACACACACACACACACGCCATGCATGCTTGCTTGCTCGTTTGCTCGGGAGCAATATTGTGAGACCGCCCACTCCTGTTAAAATTACACCAGCGTTACCGACTGCTCCCGCGCTGTATTCGGAAATTTATTCCCGCGCCGCATGAAATCTGGTCAGGTTCCGCGACAATGCACAGGTACAGCCGCAGCAATGCATACAGCCCAGAGGTGAAATGAAGTTCACTTTCATTTCCTCAATTGCAGAGAAATAGGGGTTTCTGCTGGAAGTGTCAGTGAAAGACCGTCCAGAAATCACACACATGAAGTGAAATTGTGCACAGTTTCTGCGTTTTTAAGTAGTTGCGCCTGAAGTGTTGTAAATACTTGCACTCGCCTCCCTCGCAACAGAGCGCATATGAGGTAAACAACGTCAGTACATAATAACCAGTTATGAGTATTACTCAAATTCGAATCGAATTACCGATTATTACTAATACCACGTCTGCATCGCGGTGCACCGAAGAAACAATTCATTTTGACACCCCTAGTTGGCAGGTATGGTTTATTATTAAAGTTCAGAGACATAGATTATTTACCTCAGGAATTTCTCTAAATGAAACGGTGAATATAAACATTACCATGAGAATCTTAACACATTAAGAGTGTTTACTTGCTGAAATTCATAATAAAATCTCTTTTATTTGTATTGGGAAAAGCATATTTGTAAATTCATTATGTAGAGTACATATTTTAAAAAAGGGAAAAACAATCAATTGTGGTACACTCTCAGAAATAATGGCACAGGGGCTGTCACTGGGGCAGAGAGAGAGAGAGAGAGAGAGTTTTAATTTTATTGCCATTTCAGCTTCTATGGCTATGTCATGGCAAAAAAAAAAAAAAAAACAGATCAAGGCTACCACATTTTATAAATACCACTTTTCTATATTTTTAAAAAAGTCCAAAAATTTAAGTCATTAACAGAAATAAATAATACACAAGGTAAAATACATAAATAATAATAATAATGATAATATAGATCAGGGGTTCCCAAACTTTTCAGGCCGCGACCCCCAAAATGACAATGCCAGTGACTCGTGACCCCCAATATCCTCTGAGGTGGTTATAAATACAGAAACCTTGCATGCAATGGCACACACACACCGATGGACCCAAGTCTATTCTTCTTTTAATTTTTTTTATGTATGAGAGCTGTAAATGGGCCACAAAGTTTAGCCAGGTGTTATGAAATCTGCTGCATCTGACGCTATTGCTGTGTCTTTAATACAATCCAATTACCCCAGGGGTTGCAATCCAATAGAAGTAGTAACTATAAGCTACTATAGTAACTATATATGGTATAAACAACTATTTTTTTCTCTTCAGAAGGTTATGGATAAAATATGGTAATTCTTATGGTTTAATAAAAATAAATAGATTTTTGGAAACCACCAGGCGACCCCCCTTCATTGCCCCAAGACCCCTCGGGGGGTCCCGACCCCCACTTTGAGAACCATTGATATAGATGATAAAAATCTAAAACAGTTTTTTAAGGTTTCCTTTTGATAAAAATTCAATAATTTTAGAAAGATTCACATTTTTAAAAATTCACTTAGAGTCTGTCCAGTTAAAAATTGTTGTCTACGAACATTAAAAATGGGGCATTCCACAATAATATGTTTAACAGTTTGTTTTTTGTTGCAATAAAGGCATTTTGGGGGTTATTGTAATCAAATCTCACTGCAAACTTTATATCATTTTATATATTCTACATAATTTATGTGGAATATTTTGTTTTACACTGAAATGACGCAATAACATGGAAGTGGTTTGTGTTGCAATATTGCAATTGTGTATTGTTCTTGTTAGCTTTAATTAGTTTCCCGAAGACATCTGAAAGTTACAACCGAATTTTAGGACTTAAACAAGTCATGCTATTGTAATAGAGGAGTATGACGAAGCGACTGGAGAAAAATGCACTCATCATTTACGTAGCCACACTAATTTGCCTGGGTTAATGCCAAGGCACTTGGCTCAGCTACGGCTCAGAGAATTGCTCAGCATTTGGTGTAATGGAAGAGGCAGTACTGTCGCTGACTGTGTGACCTTTTCTCTGAACCCAATTGTTGGCACAAATCTGCTTTCATTCCTCTTGACAGCAATACCACACAGCCTCTGGAGGATCAGGCCTGCCAGATGTGGTAAAAACTGTGTGGTTTGGTTTGTCCATGTTAACAGTTTGGATTGACCGCCTTATACAGTCCCCTTTGCTTCAGTGCAATCATTAAACAGCCATGGCTCGGTATTTAGACACTAGCACCTTAAAATCATAGCATATTCCACTCACCAGCTTTCAGTGAGTTGTATTTTATCCCACTTGCAGTGGAAACCTTGCACGTAATCAAGGAGCTAAATGTTTAAAATACACAACCCTCAGAGCATTACAGGAATAAACCAAAACATTTATACATTAGACACAGCGTTAGCATGAAGCAGATGTTGAATTGCTAGCATGATACAGATACACTCCCCATTTACCTGTAAGAAACGGGGATAGTACCTCAGTGTAAAAAAAAATTTTCTCTACCCTGACACCCCAAACTCCTGTGCACTCTGCCCCCTCTTTCCCCCACTTACTACAACTCTATGAACAGGTTTCTGCTCTGGGCCCCTCAGTAAAAAAAATTAATTCTGGTCCCACAAACCCTACTTGGGTCCTTCCAACCCAATGGGTCCTATTCACTCTGCCCCTCTTTCCCACCACTTACTACACATATAAAAGTGTAGTTTTATGCTCTGGGAGCTCTCAGTAAATCTGGCCCCCCAGACTCCACTTGGCTCCCTCTAAACTACTAGGCCCTATACCCTCTCCCCCTCTTTCCCCTCACTTACTACACCTAAATGCACAGTCTCTGCTCTGGGCCCCTTCAGTAAAAAAATCATTCTGGCCCCTCGACCCTACTTGGGTCCCTCCAAACCACTGGCACATATACACCCATATGCATAGTTGTCCACTTTGGTCACCCTCAGTAAAAATTGCATTTTAACCACCTGGATCCCAATTGAGTCCCTCCAAAGCACTGGGCTCTATACACTCTACCCCCTTCCCCCAAATTACTACACATAAATGCACAGTTTTCTGCTCTGGGCCACCTCAGTAAAAAAAAAAAATATTCTGACCCCTAGACCCCACTTGGATCCTTCCAAATCACTAAGCCATATACACTCTGCCCTTCTTACCCCAACTTACTACACCTACATGCACAGTTTTTTGCTCTGTGCCCCTGTAAAAAACTGCAATCTGACTCCCCAGACCCCACTTGGATCTCTCCAAACCACTGGGCCCTATACACTCTGCCCCCTTTCCCCAATTACTGCACCTACTGTATATGCACAGTTTACTGCTCTAGGCCCCCTCAGTAAAAATAAATTTTTACCCCTAGACAACACTTGGCTCCTTCCAAACCACTGGGCCCTATACACTCTGCCCTTCTTTCCCCCAACTTACTACACCTATGTGCACAGTTTTTGACTTTTGTCACCACCAAGTAAAATTATATTCTGACGTCTAAGCCCCACTTGTGTCTCTCCAAACCACTGGGCCCTAGAGACTCTGGCCCCCTTTCCCCCCACTTGCTACATCTATATGCACAGTTATCCACTTTGGTCACCCTCAGTAAAAATAGCATTTTCACCACCCAGACACCACTTAGGTCCCTCCAAATGTCTAAGCCCTATGCACTCTTCCCCTCTTCCTCCCACTTACACTTATATGTTTTTTGCTCTGGGCACCCTCAGTAAAAATTCATTCTGGTCCCCCCAGATCCCACTTGGGTACTTCCAAAACACTGGGCCGTATACACTCTCCCCCCTTTCCATCACTTACTACACCTAAATGCACAGTTTTATGGTATGGGTCCCGTCAATAAAAATTCCTGACGCCCAGACCTCACTTGGGTCCCTCAAAACCACTGAGCCCTACACAATCTGCCTCCCCACCCCTTTAATACACCTATATGCACAGTTGCTCTCTGCCCTCTGAGGAAGAATTGCAATCTGACCTTCCAGAACCCACTTGGGTCCCTCCAAACCACTGAGCCCTATACACTCTGCCCCTCTTCCCTCCATAACATAATTTCTAAAGTTTACCATCAAAATGAAGCGTAACCTCACATAGTATCTTAATCAAAACACATGTATACTATTGATTTCATACCTTGTTCACAGAGGGATCCTGAATAGCTGGGCAGACAGACACATTTGAAAGAGTTCATTCCATCAATGCATGTAGCACCATTGCGGCAAGGATTCGACTGGCATTCATCGACATCTGCAGGAAATAGGAAATGAAAATGTCCCACTATACCAAGAAACGCGTTCATCAAGAGTGAATAAAACTTAAAATGCTAAAAGCTACAAACCGTTTTCACAGCGTTCCCCACTAAATCCAGGCATGCAGACACAAACATTTCCTTTTCTGCTGGAGAAGCATGTTCCGCCGTTTTCACACACACTGACCGAGCAAAGTGCGTGATCTAAAACAACAAAGTCATAACTTTCAGTGAAAGGACAAATCCACTATGGACAAATCAGCACTGTGGAAATTCTGTATGCTTTGCAAAAATACAGCTCAAAACTCTACCTTGCAAATCCACCACATGGCTCTCCACAGTGTAGCTGGAATCAGTCCAGACCTCTGGCTTTTTTGTGGTGAACTCTTCCCTGATTGGTGGTTGTCTTTCAACAACTGAGGCACCCTGCATATCTTCATAATCTACAACAGTCTCTTCAAATGACGAAGTACTTGTGGCTTTAGGGGTGGTGATCATGTCTTCTGTTGTAGAAGAAGTACTTGTAATATCCTGGACTGACTCTGAAATGCTTAAATTTGTATCAGCAATAGTGATGGGGCCACTGGAATGTACAGACGTTGAGATGAGAGGCTCCTCTGTTGAGAATCCAAATTTAGAAGGTAACATCGTCTCTTCTGTAGTCTCTGATGGCACCACTAAAGTGGTTGTCTCTTCCGAATGAGTTTTTTGGATTAGAACAGTTTCTTGGGAGGAAGACATTATTGCTCTTAGACTATCCGTGGGCAGAATTCTAGCATCTGATCTTTGTGTTGTGAATTTAGTTTCAGTTCGGGCAGTGGTGAAAGACAATGGCGTTGTGTCTTCAGCAGAACCTTCAAATGCTTTAGTTGGTTCATTTGCATCAACACTAGTTTCAACAGTTTGTTGAATGAAAAGAGAAGGAACGGTAGTCACAATGAAAGGTTGTTTTGTTAATGCTTCTGTTGGATGATCACCAGAGCCACTGTCCCCAGAGATGGCGAAGACTGTGCTTACATCTTTTTCAAACTCAGGCACCAATAAAGGACTCTTAGTGGTACTCCTGCTTTGGTCTTTCTCCTCTGGGATTACTCTTGTTTGTAAAGTTGAAACCACATTTACTGCAGGCTCTGCACTAGGCAAGAGTAAACTAGCAGGTTCCCTTGGGTCTTTGGGATGAGTACTTGTTGAGGAAGTTGTAAAGGAGTGAGAAGGAACAGAGAGAGTTGGAGATAAAATCGGTTGTTTTGGTTCCTCTCGAGAATACATATCTTGTCCAGAGCTCTCTTCTTCTGCTGAGGTGGAACCCTCAAAATCATCTCTTTCCGGCTTTATTTCTTTTTCTACAGGGCTGGATGCTGTAGTTTGAGATGTTTCTGGAGTTGTAATTGGTCCTTGGGTGGAGCAATGCACCCCATATGCCTGTGTAGGCTTCTCTGTTCCACCTATTTCAGTCTCGTCAGTAGCCACCATATCTGGGTCAGTAGAAGCTGTAGCTGACTGCAGGTCATCCGCAGAGCCTTCCAATGTAGTCAGCTCCTCTTCATCATCTGTTGGGCGCATCCCTGAACTTTCTTCATTGATTGATGTGCTAAATGATATGGCTTGTGGGGTTATCTCCTGGCTTGGAGATTTGGTTGAAAATATGGGCAATTCACTCATGGTTGCACTTTCTGAGATCTTTGTTGTGAAATAGGGCTCAACTGGGCTTCTTGTAGTCAAGCCAGATTCATCCGTTTTGTAGGAAGATGTAAGACCTTCAGCTTCGGCCAGAACTATTACAACCTCATCATCAGGAATAATTTCTTCCATTGGAGGGGTCGCAGTGTCAAACTGATCTCCTCTAGCCTCATGTTCAACGTCTGGTTTCAGGGTCAACTCATGCTTTCCATTAATGAAACTCACTTCTGGGGTGACGGTAACAGAAGCTGAAGAATATATTTCAAGATCTCCACTGCCCAAGTCTGGCTTTGAGATTTTTGTTGTGAAATGGGGCTCAACTGGACTTCTCGTAGTCAAGCCAGATTCATCTGTTTTAGGGGAAGATACAACACCTTCAAATTCTGACATAAGAATTACTATCTCATCGTCAGGGATGATTTCTTCAATTGGAGGGGTCACAGTGTCGAACTGGTCTCCTCTAGCCTCCTGTTCGGCGACTGGTTGCAGAGTCAACTCGTGCTTCCCGTTAATGAAACTCACTTCTGGGGTGACGGTAACAGAAGCTGAAGGATATATTTCAAGGTCTCCACTGCCCAAAGGTGGCTCATTTTCACTAGATGTTAGAACATCGGTGATGCCCCGTGGTTCTCCAAGAAAATCCAGAACACTTTCAACTGCAAACCAAGCAGAAAAGACATTACACAAGCATTTTCTTACTGGGTTTAATTTCTAGTTTTCTTCAACACATCAACTGGCTTGTTTCCACTGAGCCTTAGAGCAATGGTTCTCAAAGTGGGGGTCGGGACCCCCCGAGGGGTCGCGGGACAAAGAAGGGGGGTCGTCTGGTGGTTTCCAAAAATCTATTTATTTTTATTAAACCATAAGAATTACCATATTTTATCCATAACCTTCTGAAGAATAAAAAATTGTTGTTTATACCATATATAGTTACTATAGTAGCTTATAGTTACTACTTCTATTGGATTGCAACCCCTGGGGTAATTGGATTGTATTAAAGACACAGCAATAGCGTCAGATGCAGCAGATTTCATAACACCTGGTTAAACTTTGTGGCCCATTTACAGCTCTCATACATAATTTTTTTTTTTTTTAAAGAAGAATAGACTTGGGTCCATTGGTGTGTGTGTGCCATTGCATGCAAGGTTTCTGTATTTATAATCACCTCAAAGGATATTAGGGGTCACGAGTCACTGGCATTGTCATTTTGGGGGTCGCAGCCTGAAAAGTTTGGGAACCCCTGCCTTAGAGTACAGTATAGTACGGTATGCAATTATTTATATATTTTTAATGTCAGAAGTTCTGATAGTACCAAAATAGTGAACTGTATCATACTACGTTTTTGGGACACTTTCATAAGGGTACCTAGCACATGAGTATGATACCTAAAGGGTGGAGGTAGACTCACTGCAGAACTGGTTAACAAAGAATCCTAAAGCCGCGGTCACACTAGAGTTTGTGTGTGCCATATTCTGTCGTGCGGCGCTGCGAAAAGGGGCGGGATTAAACAAGCTTATTACACATTTTTAAAAGCGAGCGATTGCTCCATTTTTTAATTTCTGTCCTGATATGTCATGTTTTGATCCTCGATTGTTCTCACGCAGTCAAGTGATGTGATTTCGCAGGTCAGAGTTCACCAAGCTTGAAGTTTGCACCGCAGCAACCTGCGAAACTTGACGCAAAACCCAGCGTTTCCGGTCTGACGCATTCGCGTGCGTATGAATGGAAGTCTATGGTAGGAAAAGCCCAGTGTGACCGCAGCTTAACTTGTTTGTGCTTCAAGGGGAACATCAACACAGGGATATTATTTTTAAATACACAGGCAATAAACCATGGTTGACCAGAGCTCAAACAAAAATTGCAGTCTTAAAATATGCAATATGTGCATGCCACCTACTGTATGGCCTTCTTGTTTGTGGTATTGCATAAGAATCATTACTAGAGCTGCACAATTAATTGTTAAAAGATCACGATCTTGATTCGACCCCCTAGACGATCTTAATCCAGCATTTCTACGACTCTGTCAATCATATTTAAGTTCAGGAGAGAAGAAAAGGCGGCTGCACGAGTCTTTTCATTGTTTCACACACGTTGCTCAGTGACATTGACACTTCCAAAAGATGTTGAATGAGTCACATAACTGTATTTATAAGGTATAATTCACCTGAAAATGTCATTTTTGTCTTTATATAATGATGTTTTTACGGCCGGGAAAAATCACACGTGAGGTGAGCTGCTGACCGTGAGCTGTTGTCACAGAGAGGGCGCACGCACATTCTACTTAACGATAGACGCGCGCGCGTCTACTTTAGTGAACAGAACCTCCATATGTTGCGAGTAACAGGTAATACAGTTGTAAATAATATTCAGTTTGTGGCACAGAGTGATCGTTTGGGAGCCGCGCGCGAAGTATGAACAAGCGCTTAGCAGTCAAAATGCTAAAAAAACAAAAGTGTGCACTTCATTTAAATGATCATATCGCATTATGATTATGGCAAGCATTTGAAATGTTTTTTTCTTTCATAGTGAACCCACAGTGGTGCATGAAAATAAATGTTTACAATGTCAGTATAACTACTCTAGCCTATATATTGCTGAATACAATCTCATAATGGCAAATGTCTGATTTTTCCAGTGAAAAAATTTGTCTAATATGACAGATTGCACACAATACACAATACTTGGGCCAGATGTAAAATGTAGTAATTGGCACAGATGTTGATAATTGATATTGAATTGATAATTGAAGTTTGGCCTATCTTGACACACATTTAAAATACTTTTTTATTATTTTTAAATTAAGAAAAAAATCATTCTACCAATCAGGCTGCTTCGAGAAAAAGCCCGCCCATAGCACAATGATTCATTGGCTTATTAATTTCATCGCAGTCGTGAAACACCGACATATCTGGCCCAGTTTAGGTTCAGTTATGGGTTGTTAACTTGGCTGAGACTTGGTTCAGTCATGTACCGTAATTCACTGCGGCATGTGGGCCAAGCAACAGCTGGTTGTGTAGGCCAGAGCTAGGCCAGAGATTTTTAGCTATGTGGGTAGAGTGCCCCTTGAGGAAAATAAACCTCTAGTCATATATAGCTGTCATATATAGCTGTTTTGTATCATGTACAGAAGAGTGAATTGCTTATTATCAACTTCTTTCAGTGAAATGTCCCTGCTAAAGTCACTCTATTACAAAATGACAAGACCTTTTCATTTCGAAAGAGCTCAAGACTAAAGTAATTCCAGCATCTGGTACATGGCACAGTAAAACACCGTGTGAAATCTTGCCAGAGATTATAACACACCCTAAAATTCCCCAATATGACACATAACCCACAAAAAAAACGTCTCTTTCATGGACATTCTAGCAGCCCCACATGGTAACCTGATCTTCGGACTGGACGAGGTAAGGGAAAGTAATTAGCTCAGTGATTACATTGCTGATTGATGTTTTAAGGGGCTTTGCCATTTGACCCAAGAGGCATTCGTCTGTGGCTTTGAGAGCTACTCTTTCTCACACTCAACACCTCCGTCTCTCCCTGACGTTTTACTAGAGTAGATGCCTCTTTAACGGTATCAAATGGTATAAATGGGTCAACTGATTAATGTCGACCCTCAGGACCTACAAGACAGAAACACTGGCTGCAGTCCATCTACAGATGTTTATCGACTTCATCACTCTTTCCACCAACATAGGAAGTCAATTAAGGTCACGGGAAGGCATGAAGGACCTGTTTTCCTTTTCCACTGGATGCATGCAGGCAGCACCGCTAGTTTAGTTATACCTCAGGATGAGGTAAAGATTGGGCACAAATCAACCACTAAAGCAACTGCTTAAACTCAAGGGGCCCCATCCAGATCTGTTGTTTGCAAGACAGCAGTAGGTGTCCTGACAGAGCCAAATGTGGCCTCTCTTTAGCCAAGATCTACATTTTGCATCTCAGTGTTTCCTTAACCAGAATTCTCATTTACAACATGCTGCTTTGGCAGCAATCGCAGGAAAAGCACTGCTGCACCAAAATATCAAAGGACAAGCAAAATATTATGCACTGCCTTGCTTTAATCAAAGTATCTTCTTTACAAAGTGTGGATTATACATGGGCTATTATGGGGCCAAATACTATATAAAATTTATATAAAAACATTACTTTTTCTTCAGCTTAGTCTCTATTTTAGAGGTCACCATAATGGAATGAACTGCCAACTATTCCGGCATATGTTTTACACAGCTTCCAGCCGCAACCCAGTACTGGGAAACACCCATACACTCTCTACTGCAGGGGTGGCCAATCCTGTTCTTGGAGATCTACCTTCCTGCAGATTTCAGTTGCAACCCTTATCAAACACACCTGTCTGTAATTATCAAGTGGATTTCAGGTCCTAATTAATTGGTTCAGGTGGGTTTGATCAGGGTTGGAGCTAAACTGTACAGGAAGGTAGATCTCCAGGAACAGGATTGAGCACCCCTGCTCTACTGTATACACCAAGGGTCCCCAAACTTGTTTCTGGAGGGCCGATGTCCTGCAGATTTTAGCTCCAACCCTAATCAAACACACCTGAACAAGCTAATCAAGGTCTTACTAAGTATACTTGAAACACCCAGGCAGGTGTGTTGAGGCAAGTTGGAGCTAAACCCCTGCAGGGACACCGGCCCTCCAGGACTGAGATTGGTGACCCCTGATATACACTATGGCCAATTTAGTTTATTCAATTCAACTATTCTGCATCTCTTTGGATTGTGGAGGGAACCGGAACACCCGTAGGAAACCCACATCAACACAAGGAGAACATGCAAACTCCACGCAGAAATGCCAACTGATCCAGCCAAGACTCAAACCAGAGACCTGCTTGCTGTGAGGTGACAGTGCTAACTAATGAGCCACCATGCCGCCCGTATATTTATATTATGCACACATTCACAGACTATTCCACATGTTTTTGGACTTGTGGGGAAAACCGAAGCACCCAGAGAAAACCCACGCCAACCTAGGGAGAACATGCAAACTCCATACAGAAATGCCGAGGCTCAAACCAGCGACCTTCTTGCAGTGACATGAATGCTCTACCCACTGCGCCACTACGCCACCAATAATATCTAATATTATTATTTAAGATACAGACCAGAGCAAACAATTTCTCACTATTTAAAGTACTGACCCCCCCACAAATCTTCTTACATCCTTCAAGCGGGATCGAGCATTAATTAGGGAGGTCAAAGCCCCCCCACCCCCAAATGCCCACCCTGTTTCTATGTGAATGTTGTTGGGGTTTTTTTGCACTGATGAAATTGTAAGAAGACTCCCACCAACCTGATTGATTTGTATCCTTGATGTCGACTATGAGCAAGCTGATGTCTATCGGAAAGCTGACATTCTTGGAGACTTCAGACTGTGACCCATGCACAATCACTTCACCTAAGCCTGGGGTTCCCATACTGGACTCAGCAAAGACCACTCCTTCAGTGATGTTTTCTGTGCTTCCGTCCTCTTTGTACACCACTTTTGGTTGGTCTGGGTCTACTTGGAGAGTTGTGACAAGCACAGGTGAAGTAGGAATCACACTCTCCGGAGTCTCCGTGTCTCCGCTGATGCTTCCCTCAGCACTACTGTATTCCCCATGAGGTGTATCCAAAGGATTCTTGACCCCTTTTGTGGGTTGAGGAGGAAGTTTGATAGAGAAAATAGAGTCGTAATAAGATGGGGTTACCATTGTGGTGGAGCCCACGGTACCCTGGAGTGAAAGGTCAGGTGCCCCTTGCACCATTAAGTTGCTATTATCATCATAGTCACCAAATGTTGGGGAAGGTGTATCCAAAATCCCTCCAGTTTGAGTTGTAACAATTGTGGGATATGCTTCAGGAGTGGGTTTGTCACGTGGTGCCATGCTTGCAGAGAACATTGAAGGTGGTTCTTCTATGGTGTCATCGGTTGGCGCAGAAGACATTACTTCCAGGGAGGAAATCTTAAGGGCGTCCCAGGGAACTGTAGGTGTTGTGGGTCCAGCTGTGGGTGCAGTTGTAGGATCCCGTCCTGAGAGAAAAGAGAAAGACGCCATTATCATAAAGCTTTTTGAAAATAACGTGGAACTTTGGCACCCCTAGTGGCCTCAAATGAAATAAAAGAAAAATATTTGTTTCCAAACAGATTTCCCCATCTTCCAAATATTTAAACAATTATGCAAAGACTTTGTGCTCATTTCTTTATTTTCAGCAAGCCAGCTTCTGCACTTACTGACAACTGTCGAGCCATTACAAAATCACAACGTTACTGATCTTCACTGCCTAATTGATATATTTTATAAACTGGGTGTCAGGTTCATTGTTCTGCGCCATGTCTTTAAAATATAAAAAATAATTTTATCGTAGTATTTTCAATAGAGTTTAAGTGCTTGCCTGCTGCTCTTGACAGCACTTGCATTTAAACACAACCATTTCATCTCATTTTACGCTTGAACAAAACAATGAACGCTTAAATCTATTTAACTAATTATATTTTAATCACATTACAACATCGATGCTGTAAAAGGAACTATGACATTGAAAATAGTAACATTAATTTTTCACCAGCAGCTGACGGTGGCTGAAAAACTGTGCATATAGCCCACTGAATTTAATTACTTATAGTATATTTGTCGTTATACAATAAATTATGATATACAGTACAAAAAATAAATCCATTTTAAGAAGTGCCATTAAAGGTCAACACTTAACAACTAATCGTCACAATATTGTCAATAATCGTCAATAATTTGAGATTTCCTTCATCGAATGTTTTTGCCTATATTGCATATGTAACTGGAGTTCATGTAAACTAAACTACAGCACCCCTAGTGGCACCAAACAGAATTACAAAAAAAGTACCTGTTTACCAGCAGACTTTCCAAACTCTTGAACATATTTCATTGCTTAAACAGCTAGCCAATCTATATTCACATTATTTATTAATAAGTCTAATTGACATTGATTCAATCGATTTCTTGTAGTATATTTGTCTTCATATATTAAATTATGACAGAACAATTTCACCTTGCTATAAAAGGTCGACACTGTTAAGCTAAATTACGCAGCTTATATGTTGAAATTGTAGTTTCATTTCCGGAATGGTTTTGTTTAGATCACAGTTTAACAGTTAGTGTTTATTGTGCGGTTAAAGCGCCCCTATAATTTCTTTCTAAACAGACTTCTCAAGAACTTGCCCATATTTCATTAATCCGATAAATATATAGGCAATTCATATTCAAGTTAACGTCTCACCAGAAAGATGGCGCTCACTGAGCAGTATAGAGTCCATATTATTATACTGGGGCATTAGGACCCACACAGACCACAGGTTGAGCGCCCCCTTCTGGCCTCACTAGCACCACTTCTAGCAGCATCCTAGATTTCTCATAAGGTCTCCCATCCAGGTGCTGACAGGCGCAGCCCTGCTTAGCTTCAGTGGGCGACCATGTGAGAGTTGCAGGGAGTTAGCTATACAGACCACAGAAACAGACCACAGATGCAATATTTTGCCACGATGTTTCAACGAGATGGAAAGTAAATAAACGCCAGGTGGATATGACGCAGGTAAAAGCATTTTACATCAGTGCACAATACAAAAGTGAAAGAGCTTTAGTGTTTTCAGTGTGGATGTGCGTTTTAGATGCTCAAACTTTTCCGCATTAGTGTAGATGTAGCCTAGTAAGTAAAGACTAGAACCTAAAGTTTATTTATAAACTTTGATGTTGGCTTGAGAAATCCAACATGACTGCGCTAGGACTGGGAATGGCAGTTGGCAGGAAGCACGGTGGGGGTTGCTAAGTGGTTGCTAGGCAGTTGCTAAAACAATTATGGCATTGTTAGGTGGTTGCTAAGCAGTTGCTAAATGGCAATGCTCGTGCACATGTTTGATTAAATGCTAATACTTAGTAGGCATTTCTAGCATATGTTATTGCATTTAGATAATCATTCATAGCATGTAGCTAAGCGTTATTAGCACTTGGCTTCCATTATCATTGTTACCATGCATAGTACACAGGAAGTCCCATTTGCTAGCATGAGTCAAACGAGCCAATGCCCAAGTCCCTACGGTGTTCTGATGTAGAGATATTGCTATTTTTAAATGGTTGCTAGTTTATACTGTTTTATTGCTATGGGAACATTTGACAGGTTAGTGATGATACATCAAAGCTTCTTGGCAATATGAGTGATCTAAATCAACCCCGATGTTTCTATGACAGTCTTTAGGAGTGTCAAAATCTGGACTTGAACATTATGTATTCCTGGTGTTGGGTTGCGGCTGGAAGGGCATTCGCTGTGTAAAACAAATGCTGGATAAGTTGGCGGTTCATTCCGTTGTGGCGACCCCTGATTAATAAAGAGACTAAGGGAATGAACATTATGTAAAAATGGCTTGCCGTATTTTTTGAAAATACAATGCTTAATAAGTGTGAAAGTGATAAATGCAAAAATGGCTTGCCATATTTAAAGAAAAATAATGCTTAAAAATTATTTATTGGAAAACTATAAGTCTGATAAACCTTAAAGATATAGCAACAAAATCTACCGCATCTAATACAGCTTTTGGCCAAATTTGGGGCTTGTATAATTTTTTGATATGCCCGGATTATAAAAATGTAATATTTAACATTTTGTATTAAAAAAACAATAAGTCTTATAGGCATGAGGAGATATAGCAACAATCTTGAATGTAGAAGGCACATTTTGACCACATTTGGGCCTTGTGGCATGAACGGCCTAGGAGGAGATACGTTTGTTTTCAAGCACAGAGTAGCATAACAGTATGTTGGCTTTCTCAAGCCAACATAATTATTTATATAGCACCATTCACAGACAAACAAAAAGCTTTACAGTAAAAAGAAAACAAAAATAAAACCTTTCAATTCCATAAAATAGAATACACAGGCACGGTGGCTCAGTGGTTAGCACAGTCACCTCACAGCAAGAAGGTTGCTGGTTTGAGTCCCACTTGGTGTGTCTGTGTGGAGTTTGCATGTTCTCCCTGTGTTGGCTTAGGGTGGTCCGGTTTAGAGGTCTGCACCCGACGAGATTTCTTTCGGCGCGGGAATACATTTCCGAATAAAGCACGGGAGCGGTCGGTAACTGGTGTATTTTTGGACGGGAGAGGGCAGTCTAACAATATCGCTCCCGACTCCCAAGCGAGCGAGCACCTGTATGTATGTGTGTGAATGAGTGAGCGTGATGCTGCGTTTAGCTTGTCTGTTGCTGTCTGTGTGTGTGTGCGCGAATGACAGAGAGAGCTTTGTGCTATGTGTGTGTATGTGTGTGAATGAGAGCCTGATGTTGCTGTCTGTGTGTGTCACTTGCTTGGCATGCTTGGTGCTGTGTGTGTGTGTTTATACAGACAGCGTGTTATAGGTTGTCTGGACTGTGTATAGCTGGGTGGTTTTTGGTTTTGTTCTCCCCCCGCCGGCCATTAGCGGGAACGGGCGCAGCAGGTAAAAAACGGGGCGGGTCGGGCAGCGGGACAACGAATGCTGAACATGAGCGGGAGCGGTCGGATTCAGGCTAAAACCTGGCAGGTGCGGGCGGGAGCGGGATCCAAAATTAGTCTACTCCAGTTTCCTCCACAGTACAAACACATGCGCTATAAGAGAATTGAATGATGTAAATTGGCCGTAGTGTATAAGTGTGTGTGTGAATGAGTGTGTATGGGTGTTTCCCAGAACTGGGTTGCAGCTGGAAAGGTATCTGCTGTGTAAAAGATATGCTGGAATAACTGGCGGTTCATTCCACTGTGGTGAGTCCTGATAAATAACGGGATTAAGCCGAAGGAAAATGAATGAATGGATGAAAATACTACAGAATTAATAAAAAATTAAATAAATATAAAGGTCAGAACACTTCTACAGTTATATCACCAGCAACATAAGTGCAATGTGGCAGCAAAGTCATTTCTAATTTCAAACAAAATGCCAACAACAGCAGAATAATCTCAGCATAAAAGCATTTTAGGCTGGTAATGAGTTATTTGGGGAACATGACGTGGGTGCAACTCGACAGTTTAGGTTTATTTTGAAACCTTAGCTTCCTCTCCAGAATGTTTTGGCAGTGTTTCGTCCTGCCGAAGCACTTACTTTAACTCTAGTCTAGTAGGTAAGTAGTCTTGAATAGCTGCACTTGGAATGTTGTATAATATGAGCGCCAAGGCTTTCTCGTTCTCACAATCGATAAATCAAAACCCCACACTGCCTGCCTGCATACAGTACAGTACTAACTCTGAGACACTTTAATGGACATATATATGAAATTGTTAAAGTGGCCCAGTTAACGGCTCTATAATGTTCACTCTTGTCTGTTCATATGCATTTAGCTGCAGTGGTCAGGATGTGCTGGCAGGCCTCCAAAGGTAGTAAAAAAGGGTTCATGCTTAGCAAAAAGTTTCAACATTACAGCAAAGCCATTCATGATGATATGTGTATGCCTGTTGCACATCTGGCTGGAAAAAAATGGAATGGATAAGGAAAAAGGCCTGTGTTTGGCTGAATTTAAAATACTGTACTGTATATGTACACAGATTACAGAGTGTCTGAGTATGCAGTGTTCACTAATAACAGTAAGACTGTCTGGGAGTGCACTGTTTAAAAGTTTGTGAGAAGGAAGATTTTATTAGATAACTTCTATTTTACTCACATGAACACACTAAATTAAGGATAATAATCTTGGATGATTTCTGTTTTAAGTGAACAAAAATTTTAACATTTGTACTTACCGAAAAAAAATTGCTGGAATTAATTAAAATTTGCAATTTATACATTCATTCATTCATTTTCCTTTGGATTATTCCCTTATTAATCAGGGGTCGCCACAGTGGAATGAATCGCTAACTATTCCAGCATATGTTTTACGCAGCGGATGCCCTTCCAGCTGCAACCCAGTACTGGGAAACACCCATACACACTCATTAACACACACACACTCAAACACTACGGCCAGTTTATTTAATCAATTCCCCTACATGTGTTTGGACTGTGGGGGAAACCCGGAGGAAACATTCAAACGGCACGCAGAAATGCCAACTGACCCAGCCAGAACTCGAAGCAGCGACCTTCTCACCAACCTTCCTAAAAAATGTTTTATTCAGTGTAATTTGACATACAAATAATATTTCAGAATATTAAATTTTGTACTGTGGTTTTGAGGCAACGGCACTGCCTACTGCGCCACTGCGTCGCCAAATAAATAAATAAATAAATTAATAAATTATAGACCCCAGATCAGGGCTGACTCCTCCAATAGGCGAATGCAAAAATCCAAATGAGTGAATCTAAGATTTTTAATACTATTTATTAATCATAATCATACCTGACAACATCTTTCTCTGAAAATCCGGGGCAGATCCGGGGGGTGTGTGGTGGATGAGGGGTGGCTTGGTGTCAGGGGTGAGGTGTCTGAATAACACAGCTGAGAACCGGGATTTGGGCTGCCGCTGTGTCTGGATACTGTACCAAAGGGGGTAACAGACTGTTGGGGGGGGGGGAGTTTGTGGGCCAGAACGTTGGGGGGGTGAAATTACAGGAGTTTTCCGGGAAAAATAACAAAACGGGAGGGTGGCGGGAGATGGGTTTGAAATACAGGAGACTCCCGGGAAAAATGGGAATGCTAGCAGGTATGCTCATAATAATGTTATTTATTGCCACTAATAAAAATGAATATGATTATTATTCAAAATATTATCTAAAAATACAAAAATACATATTATTATTTATTTTTATTAAATATATATTCAATATTTTTTTAATAGTGATGTCACAGAACCACTCGACCAGGAGGAAGAAGGAAGAACATTGCATGCAACAACCAGCAACAACAATTATGGTGGATGGCTGATGGCTTTTTATTTGCATATTGCTCTTTTAATGTACACCTGAAGTCAGAATTATTCGCCCTCCTGTATAAAATTGTCCCCAATTTTCTGTTTAACGGAGAGCATATTTTTTTTCTAAACATAATGGGCAGAGCGCAAAACGCAGGGCGCAAACGCTTTCAGGGCGTGTCAGGACGCATTTTTGCTAATTTACGGACGGGAAAATATGCTTTGCGCCGCGGCGCATGGGCTAAAAGGGTTGAGTTTATTTTCTTAATGAATTATCAATCAGCATTGACCAATCAGAGTCTCATCTCCCATTCCCTTTAAGAGCCAGCTGCGTCACGCCAAGAGCGCATTCACTATTTACAGGACGCAAAGTAAGTCTAAGTGGAAAAAATGAGCATTTCACTAGCAAACAGTGAACAGTGTTTTAACAGAAAACAGTTAAACAGAGCATCTACTGCGTGAGAATGAGAGATAATGGATCACTTTCACTTTCGCTCTTGGATAGGGAAACCTTTACAGACATCAATTAGTCTATAAATAATTAATTTAGTTTGTTAAGCGCAAAGATTTGTTTCAAAACTGTTTCTAAATTCAGTTCTAATTTCCAGCAAACGAATAAATGAATAATAACAACAAAGTGTGCTCAAAGACCTGAGTTATATCCTAAAACACATGCTGTGCCCCATATGGTCTAAAACCTGACAGGTGCAAGTGGTGCTTGCTGCAGAGCCATTTGAGAAGAGCTGAGCTCCAGCGAGGGGGAGCTTAAGCTTGAGCTCCACCTTTTTTGCACTTCTTCTACGAGTGATGTCACTGGGGATAGGGTTAGGGGTGGGGTTGGTGTACGCATTAAAACAGTTTACAGGAGGAGGAGCGACAGCTCATGCTCCCCCTCGCTGGAGCTCAGCTCTCCTCAAATGGCTCTGCAGCGAGCACCCTCTCGACAGGTGGACAAATCTAAGCTTGTTTTTAATAAAACAAATATAAATATGGATATAATAAATAATACTGCTAATAATAATAGCATTATACAAAAGCA
>NC_133185.1:48387500-48472500 GCF_049306965.1 Danio rerio | reverse complement strand
TATTTGTGAGCGAGACGCAGGATTGAGCGTGAACAGATGAAACCCGAGGAGACCCTGGAGAATGCAGGATCTGCTTCCACCCATACAGAGATCCACAGCTGGATTGATGACATCACAGCTAAACTAACACACAATCACCGACTCGATACACACTGACTGAAGCAATACACTGTGCGCAAATAGTTCATAACCCTCATGTTGTGTTACAATTCTGTACTGTGCATTCACAGTTTTATATGTTACAGTCTCATTCCAAAATGGATTCCTCTGCACTTCCTCAGTGTAAATGAAAATCAGCTGCTTCAGTGCAACATCTACATCAGCAGGATGATTAAGATGAAGCCAGGATGGACATTTCAGCAAGACAATAATCCAAAACACAGCCAAGGAGACTCTCAGAGGCTTTCAGAGAAAGAAAACCAAGCTGTAGAATGGCCTAGCCAGTCACCTGAACTGAATCCAATAGAGAATACAGAAAAATCTCAGATTTAATAGACGAGACCAACAGAAGCATTAAGATTTGGACTCTCTGTTGAAGTCTGTGAGGAACTCACACCTGAGCACTGCATGAAGCTTCATTCTCCATATAAGAGGCGTCTTTAAGCTGCCGTCATTAAACAAGCCTTTAGTATACGCTTATTTCACGCGGCCGCCATTTTAAAGAACCAAAGCGAGGCTGCGGTGGGAAGAAACCCAGAAGTATAGGACGAGCACTGTAAACATTGCAGTAACATGCTGTGTACTACAAACTGTTGCCGAGATTTCAAAATGCAGAAAACGGTGTAACAAACACTTTAATATTATTCAGTAAGTTTATTTTAAACAATTAAAAGCAATTTAGCATCAAACAAGATCACAATCTCAGTGATGTGCTTAAGTGTCCTCCTAGGCTTCAGCTCATGGCACTAGTTAAACACCATGAGGACGCTTTCCTGCTTCAGTCTATGTAACCCGGTGAGTGATAAACACTGCAGCACACCCTCGTGTTGTCTGTAATAGTGTTGTCCTGGAACTGAAGTTTTAAACCCGGCTATTTCCCCGCTAATATGGAAGCGCTGCTGAGCGCGGATGACTCGACTGATCTTCACAGCTTCGCGCTTCAGTCTCCGTGTATCTGTGTTTGGTTTGCGCTCAGTTTACCGCTCTTCACCCAGTGCAAACACAGATACACGGACTGGAGTGCGAAGCAGCCGTCAAGATCAGCCGAGTCACCAAGCAGATCGCTCTGCTCGTCTGTGTTTGTGCTCAGTATATAGCGGTGGATGAACAGATGACCTTCTCAGCCAATCACAATCATTTCTTTTGAGCACGTGAACACAATGGCAAATCAGCGCTGTTTTAAGAAAGCCATCAACATTGCCTTAAATGTTAGCGCTAAATTGCCAGTTTTTCTTTTAATTCAGTATCGTGACGAGTCTAATATAGTGAAAGAATCAGTTTATTAACTCGAGTTTGATAAATGGCATCTAAAACGTGTGTTTGGAAAAGAAAACGTTTGCTAACTAGTGCCATTTCCCTTAACTTAGCTGAAAATGAGCTCTGATGTCCCTTTTTACATTCACCATTCATTCAGAACAGACCTTCGGGTCACCCGGAAGGTGGTGAAATGATAAATTTGTGTCACTTTATATTCGCTGATATAATATACAGCCAGTTACACAACATTCCTATGCAACTCCCAATGATACTTCCGGGTTTCTTCCCACCGCAGCCTCGATTTCGCTTTTGAAAATGGCGGCCGCGTGAAATCAGTCTATAAAACACATTGCAGTAGTTCAGCTCTTTCTCCTTCTGTCATTGTTATTACACACAACTCATTTACCAGATTATTTTGTTTTGTTTCATTTTTATGTTTGCATTGTTTGAGGTTTTACCAAAATCTGCTTCAATTGACCCTTCGCTAAGCCACGCCCAAAAACCACCATCCACCAATCGTGGCTTAGCAACTGTAGCTACGTGCAGGGGCTCTGTCAAGCTTTCGAGCGAGTGCATATGGATTGTGCAAATCTGATTCCTAAGTTTGGACAGGATGCTGGAATTTTTTCCCTTTTCAAAACCGAAAACCCAAGAGGAGAAATGCCAGCGTGGATCAAGCTGTGTGAGAGGGCTAAAGGAGCGGAGATATGTTGGTTTTGTTTTGATATTCCTGACGTATTCAGTGATAGACTGATGACAATAACTCACACACCTCTTACCCTCATAGATATATACACTAGATATCGCATAGGGACCCTGAGCATGCATCAATAGCGCCGCCACATTGGTACAGTGCTCCCAGTACAAATGTCATTCAACCGTACTAGTCAAGACAGTGTTATTACGCGAAGATGCTGGACTTTAGCGCTGTCTACGGGTGTAGTAACGAGCAAACAAAGAAAACAAAGCACAAAGGCAGAACATTTCATAGGTAATATTATGATTTTTTCTGTTTTTGTATGTTCTGAACTCTTGTGCTAATCAGGTAACGTTATTGATGATAAGTCACTTACTGCATTCACCATACGGCAAAGCAGCTCCAACTCACACTAAACACTCGGCTTATGCTAGTTTTGTTGAATAAAATCAGCAAACAATGCAAAAGAAATATGACAACGAGATGCTGCGCTGCCAGAAACTGGTATTATTGTTGCCTAACGTTAGTGAAAGAGTCGTTCGGGGGATTCATTCACAATCGCTCCCTCCGTCAGTATGAGCAGTGAAAGCAGGAGATGAGCTGTGTTTCAGGACATGATTAGATTAAATTTAACAGGGAGGGTAAATAGTAGATTTCTGTACACACAAACACAAGCTTTTTGCCCGTGCGGTCACTGATCCATCAATGTAGAAAAGTGATGTAAAATTATAATTTTCGTAATTAGAAAAAAAATTACATACTAACATCCAGGAGAACTCCCGATCATAGATATATGTGTATGTGTGTATATCTCTGGCTCTGGATGGCCACAGTCCTCCACTGTACCTTGGTCCCGCAATCATTTCAAAGGAGCGCTACCCTGTACCAAGATGGCGGCGCTATTGACGCATTCCGTCCAATAGACAACAATAGGCCAGGCGACATCTAGTGTATATCTAGTGTATATCTTACCCTAAACAGATCTAAACTGGGATTCCTATAAAAATACAAAGCAGGTCATGTTTCACAGCTGTCTTGTTCCTTTTTTTGGCTCGATATTGTGAGTAATGCTCCGTTTAAGCCTTTGCCATAACGTTAGTAATGTAGTCATACTAATAGCGAATAGGTCATAATGACATGAGTTATTGATCCGGAAATTACGAATCTGCGAATCTGTTGCTAACTTTACTGAACTTTACATTTATATCTATTTTAAGCTATGAATATTTGACATTACAAATCAACAGAACAAAACCGAGATATAATCACAAACTGAGCAGCTGCGATCAATATACTTCACCAGCAGCTGTTTTTCAGTCATTTATGAAGAGCACACAAACATACTGAGTTAACTTACTAGGTACTAGGTACTAGGTAACTTACTGTATATTGTTATGGTTCAATTATGCTAATATTCTGCACAAATCCATCAGGTTCCCTTTCTGGCTGCTCTATTTATGAAAGAACTATGTAAAAGCACTGTCATGTGTGTTTCCTGGTCGTTTAGTAACGCCATATTTCATTGCACAACAGTAGTCTATCAGGCTTTTTGGCTAAAAATAGAGTAATGACGGTTTAATTAGTTATTATTAGATTATTTGTAAATTTCCCCTCTCCTGCTGAGCCAGGGCTAAGCCAGGGGTGGCCAACCCTGTTCCTAGAGAGCCACATTCCTGCAGATTTTAGTTGCAACCCATATCAAACACACCTGCCTGTAATTATCACGTGGTGTTCAGGTCCTAATTAATTGGTTCAGGTGTGTTTGATGTGGGTTGCAACTGAAATCTGCAGGAAGGTGGCTCTCCAGGAACAGGGTTGGCCACCCTTGGGCTAAGCTGTTGAATGGTTAGCGTATGAGGCAGCTAGGCTAAGCTAGCTTTACTTTTGATCGAATTATTTTCTAATCGGTTGCCTATTATGCCGTGAATATACCCCTGTAATGCAGACTGCACTCCTTTTTTTGTCTGGCTTTCTCAGATATCTCACCTGTTCGCCAAAAATGACTAATTATATCCCAAATGTCTGAAGACGGCACACACACATTGAAAAAGCCGTGCCAGGCACGAAAGCTTGACAGGCGTAGCAACAGTAATTAAGGAGGGCGGAGCTTAACGAAGGGTCCATTCCATGTCAATAGCTCCTTTACAAATGTTATTACCACAAAAAAACATGTCAGTATGTTACATGCTTGTATTTATATGCAATATTTATATTTATTTATATGCTTGACCATTGTAGTGTCCTTCATATACTCAACACCTTAACTCGTTCTGACTGATTGTAAATGTGCTCGTTTTGGAAAGTTGCTTTGGAGCATTAATTATTGTTAAAAGCGCTTTACAAATAAACTTGAATTGAATTGGCCAATCGGAAAGGACAAAATCATGAAATCATGAGGCAAAACCTTCAGAAAGTTAGTTAATAGCACATTTTAGTGTGGACTAAACCACCAAACCACAATAAAAATAATGTTTTTTGAAAATACCAAGGCCTTAGTCTGTTTCACAAATTCACCCCACACGCATAAATACAAAAACATCTTAAAGGCGACCTGTTCTGCCCCTTATTCCAAGATGTAAAATAAGTCTCTGATGTCTCTAGGGTGTGTGTGTGTGTGTGTGTGTAGTTTTAGCTCAAAATAGCACACAGATAATGTTCTCTAACGCTCTGAAACTGACACTTTGATCCTAATTGTGGAGTTTTGGTGACTGTCGCTTTAAATTCAAATGAGATTGTGCTCTTTTCAAAAGAGGGCGGAGCTACAAATGCCTGTGTGTCAGCATAGTGGCAGATTAAAAAAACAATACTAACATCTTATGCTAATGAGGGAGAGATGGACTAGTGGGCGGGGTTTTCCCCCTCTGATGACTTGTACAAAGGGAGAAAGTCAATCTGTGACCATAAACACACCTCTGAAACAGTAGGCTCCTAGTTTCATTGTGGGTAAAGGGTAGCCCGTCCGGTCGGCGTTGCGGTACATGGTCCTGACGCCCAGTTGTCCTCGGCCGCACTGCAGTCTGGGAACGGAGACCGGGTATCGAGCGCTGCCATCCGACAACCAGCCGAAATCGCATTGGTCCATGCCGTCTCTCCAGGCGGCATGAAGATGACCAGGAGACGCCAACACTGAGTCCTGACCCACACACGCCGAGCGGGCCTCGTCCAGAGACAGTTTCTGATCAATGAAGAACACCTCACCTGAACACACACATGCACACAAAAGACTTTACACACACTTTCTTTAAGCACTAGAAAAATGCCTATATGGATAGAATTCATTCGTTTATTTATTTATTTATTTATTTATTTATTTATTTATTTATTTATTTATTTATTTATTTATTTATTTATTTATTTATTTATTTATTTATATTTATTTATTTATTTATTCATTTATTTATTTATTTATACGTTCGTTTGTTCGTTCGTTCTCCGTTTATTCATTCATTGATTAATATACTTATTTATTTATTTATTCATTCATTTTTATTAAACTAATTATTTATTCTTTCATTCATTCATTTATTTATTTATTCTTTTATTCTTTTATTCATTCATCTATCCGTCCGTCCATACATCCATCCATTTCATTCATTCATGTATTCATTGTATTGTAATGTATTTATTTATGTATTCATTCATTCATTCATTCATTCATATTCTTTATTCATTGATTTATTCATTCATTGATTTATTTATTCTTTTATTCATCTTTTTATATTTTTATTTATTCTTTAATTCTTTCTTCATCCATTTATTTATTTATTCATTCATTTTTATTTAATTAATTATTCATTCATTCATTCATTCATTCATTCATTTATTTATAAATAATTTTTTTTATTAATTAATTTATTCATTCATTTTTATTTAATTAATTATTTATTTATTTATTCATTCATTCATCCGTCATCCGTCCGTCTGTCCATCCCCCCATTTATTCATGTATTCATTTATATTTATTTAATTATTCATTCATTAATTAATTCATTCATTCATATTCTTTATTCAATGATTTATTCATTCATTTATTCATTTAATTATTATTTTTATACATTTATTATTTTATTTATTCATTCCTTCCTTCATTCATTCATTCATTAATTTATTCTTTATTCATTCGTTCATTGTCATTTATTCAATTATTCTTTTATTCATTCATCCATTCATTATTTATTTAATCATTCATTCATTCATTCATTATTTATTTATTTATTTATTTATTTATTTATTCACTTATTTATTCTTTATTCGTTCATTCATTCAATTATTCTTTTATTCATTCATCCATTCATTATTTTATTTAATCATTCATTCGTTTATTTATTTATTTATTTATTTACTTATTCATTCTTTTATTTATTTATTTATTTTTTTTATTCGTTCACTCATTCGATTATTCTTTTATTCATTCATTAATTAATCCATTCATTTATTTATTCATTCATTTATTTATTCATTTGTTCTTTTATTTATTATTTATTTTTTCATTTATTTATTCATATGCAACAATGATATTGATGGTTCAAACACTAGAGGCAGCTAAATTAAAGGTAAGGTTTATATATTAAATTTGGCATTTTAGTACTTTGAAGTAATGATATAGTGTCTAATAAATAATATCAAGAGAAATAAGTCTGTAAAATAACAGAAATGTGCTGCACTTCATCACAAGTTTTCTGTAGCGTAATATACAACACCAACACCAGGCAATATAGCACTGCAGACTATTACACATGTTCAGAAAACTTTAAAAGGTTGAAAGTTGTCGGGAAAAAGGATTAAGCTCCCATAATGCAACTCAAAAGCAGAAATAAATATAAAATAAAAACATATATCACAAAATACGGAAAACTGCTCATTTATGGATATTTTCACTGAAAAGGTCTTCTCAATCTCACTAAGGTTTAATTAATGCTGTAGGTTAATTGATCTATAAACTCACCTTGTAGTTTTCCCACATAGCAGTAAACGTCATACTTCTCATAGGCGTTCCTGACATCGTATGATTTGACCCCCGGCTTCATCCACTTATCACCATGACAACCGTCACGTGGCCTAATGATGGGATATCTGTGGAGAAAGATATGGCTCAATGATTGGCTTCACAGCAATAAGGTTGCTGGTTCAAGTCCCGGCTGGACCAGTTGGTAGAGACAGTATGGTGGAGACATTTTTCTCTTTTCCTATGATTACAGACATGTGCAGGAACCACTTAACCTAAAAACTACTTTCAAATATTAAAAATTTAATACAAAAAAATACAAAAAGCGCCTCTTTTTTAGGTGTTTATTATAACACAGACAACATATACAGACATTTTAAACACTTTCAATAGTGCTTCATGAAAATGCATGTGGATTTGGGAAGCTTTTAAATTTGGGTAGGCAAAATCCAGGCGGAAATCCCAAAATAACAGCAGAGTTTAACAGGTTAAAGCTTTTTAAGGTTAATATTATTCGCCCCCTTAAGCAATATTAGTTTTGGATTGTCTCCAGAACAAACCACTGTTATACAATGACTTGCCTAATTACCCGAACTTTACCCTAATTACCCGTGTTAAGCCTTTAAATGTCACTTTATAGGTTCTACATACCCTGAACCTTTGTTTGAGATTTCACCAGATGTGTGTGTTGACCATCAGTTAAGACAATGTTAGCACCTGTCAGCTTTAATTGTGGTGAAACTTAATAATTTAGAGCTTTTGTCAGCTAATTTCAGCTTCCGGGTTTAAAATATTTTTGGGGCGGATCAAAATCGGTGACGTGGCGAAAAACTGCAAGTGCAAAGATGATGATTTCTCATTATTATTCATAGCGGAGTTTTCTTATCCTACACTTTTATACACATATACACTTATTTAACAACACACTTTACATGCCAATTTGCACATAACAGCTGCACATAAAACATTGTATATAGTATATATATATAGCTCTCCATACACTTGTCTATTTGTATATTTTGCATTCACTTCTTACTGCTTTTTTATATATTTATTATCTGTTTATTGTCCTGTCTCTGTAATTCTGTTGCACTGTAGAAGCTCTGTCACAAAAACAAATTCCTCGTATGTGCAAACATACCTGGCAATAAAGCTCTTTCTGATTCTGATATGAGAAGAGCCGGCTTCTTAATTATTCAAGAGGGCTCGTTCTTCCTGAAAGCAACGCAGATCTGCCAAGCTATGAGACCCAATGACTGGGTGAGATCGTGTCCGGGCACATCACGGGTCATGATCCACCAGGTTTGTTGCATGTTATTTTCCCAATATGTTGTCAAGGCCGATACAGCAAACTGTTGGCTTACAGCAAGCATTTTTGTCGGGAGAGCCGTATCAGAATTAGAGAATGGCAGACTTTGTCTTTTATCAATTGAAGTGGCGGTTCTAGTTTAGATGGCCCCTTGCCTAATTACCCTAACCATGCCTGGTTAACCTAATTAACCTAGTTAAGCCTTTAAATGTCACTTTAAGCTTTATAGAAGTGAAAAATATCTAGTCAAATATTAGTTACTGTCATCATGACAAAGATAAAATAAATCAGTTATTAGAGATGAGTTATTAAAACTATTATGATTAGAAATGTGCTGAAATAATCTGCTCTCCTTTAAACAGAAATTGGGGGAAAAAATAATACAGTCTTCAACTGTACGTATTGTACAGTTTTATCACCTGACGGTTTGGTCGGCCATCCATCCGGCGTCACACTGCTCGAATCCGTCCTCGTATGCTGAATAAAGCTGTTCAGGGGTGGCGATGCTGGAGTCCACATCTGCACACGCCTGCTGAGCTTGTGTGAAGTTCAGACTGTAGCGGCTGGTGTTCGCCCGGTAATGAAACACAACACCTGAACACAGAAAACACACGTCAGGTCCTGCAGACACCAGCAAAAACTATAACCATTTGATCAAATTTGATGTAGGAAAAAATTGTTAAAATAAAATAAAATAAAATAAAATTAAATTAAATTAAATTAAATTAAATTAAATTAAATTAAATTAAATTCAATTCAATTCAATTCAATTCAATTCAATTCAATTCAATTCAATTCAATTCAATTCAATTCAATTCAATTAAAGGTCGCTGGTTCAAGCCTCATCTGGGCCAGTTGGCAATTTCTGTAACAAAATAAAATAAAATAAAATAAAATAAAATAAAATAAAATAAAATAAAATAAAATAAAATAAAATAAAATTAAATTAAATTAAATTAAATTAAATTAAATTAAATTAAATGTCTCATCTGGGCCAGTTGGCATTTCTGTATGGAGTTTGCATGTACTTCCCATGTTGGCATGGGTTTCCTCTGGGTGCTCTGGTTTCCCCCACAGTCCAAACACATGCACTATAGGTGAATTGGGTAAGCTAAATTGTTTGTAGTGTATTTGTGTGTGAATGAGAGCGTATGGGTGTTTTCCAGGGATGGGTTGCAGGTGGAAGAGTATCCGCTGCGTAAAACATATCCTGGATAAGTTGGCGGTTCATTCCGCTGTGGCAACCGCTGATTAATAAAGGGACAAAGCCGAAAAAGACGAATAAATGAATGAAAAAATAAATTAATGAAAAATTATGAATAAAACTACATTTTTTACATTTAATTATTAAAAAATGTATCAATAAAAAATGATTAATAAAATAAATTAATTTCAATAATTTTTTTTTTTCAAAATAAAATAAATGCAAATAAAAAATTAAAACAAATTAAATTTTAAATAAATAAATAATAAAATGTAATAAAATGTAGTAAATTACAATTTAATAAAAAACAATAAATTAAAATAATCAAAACATTTAAACTAATATAAAACATTTAATAAACTAATTAAAATTAGATTAAAAATAAAAATATAAAAACATTTAAGAAAATAAAATAATAAAAAACAATACAATAATTAAAAATAATAAATAAAATTATAAAAACATTTATTAAATTAATGAAAAATACAAATACAAATAAAAATATAAAAACATTAAATCAAATAAAATAATGAAAAATAATAAAACAAATATAAATATAAAATATAAATAAAAAACTAACTAGACATTTAAAAAAGTTAAAAGATGCAACTATTAATAGTTGAAATGTGCAAAATGATAAGGAAATAAGTGACAACAAATGGCAGTTTTGATGTGTTTTTGTGATGTTATTTTAATACATTACAAAACCATCATCTTCTCCACTCAAAAACACTCACTGACAGTATATTTTATTAAATAATAAACAAAATAAAAATAATAAACTACTCAGCAAGGAATTATACAATTAATAAAAAGTGACAGTATTAAGGATCATTTTTAGAACTTTCTATTTATCTTTAAATGCAGAAAATATTAAACATATCACAATTTTTAAAACTTCAAATCATCATATCATCATATTAACATGATTTCTGAATAATCATGTGATGCTGAGGACTGGAGTAATGGAGTAAAATTCAGCTTTACATCACAGCTATAAATTATATTTGACTATTAATTCTTACAGAAATCAGTTATTCAAATTTGTAATAATATTTCACAATTTTTGCATTATTTTTGCTCAAACATTTTTGGTCAGCAAAAATTATCCCACATTTGAAGACAGTGGTTTGAGCGGTGTGTGTATACTGTATGTTCATCTGTAAGTAATTTAAGAGGAACTGGGGGGAATTGTGCAGTTTTTGTTTGGAAGAGGAGCGTCTTTGTACTGAACGCAGGACGTTTAGACCACAACAACACGCTGTTGTCTGAAAAATGAAGAATCATGGTGTTGTTCTGCAATTCAGGAACCTGCCGTGTCAAATACTGAACATGATCTGAATATTAATCAATCAGCATTACACAGCAGCACTCAAACATCGAAATCCACACTTTACACATGCATTAAGCTGATTTACTGTACACTTTCTCTCTCAATGACCCTCTGAACATACACAGCAAGTCCAGAATAATAATATATATATGCAAAATAGTAAATAAAAGGTAATATATTATATATAAGACGACGTACAATGAAAGGATCTCAAAACATCTCTTTTTAAAATTTATATAGACAAAAAAAAGTCTTTAAAACACTATGCATATGACATAAAAAATGATGCCGCTTAAATGTCTGATTGTGCACTGATAAAAGAGAATTAATTTATGGAGATAAAATGAAATACAGTAAATAAAATCTTATGTAAGTTTTCCAAGTAAGGTTTATTTATGAACATAAAACAGCAAAAAAAAAAAAAAAAAATGTCATTAACAATAAATATTTTTAAACATTCTGTTTCGTATATAAGGATTTAAAGATCTTTTTACTTTTCACTTTGACCTGATAAAATAAAAAATAAATAAAGTAAAATAAAATAAAATAATAAATTAAATTAAATTAAATTAAATATAAAACCTGTCGCTGTGGTACACTTTTGTGCAATACAGGTGCATATTTATATCTTAAAGGTACAATTTTTAATAAAAATTTTTACCTTTTTGATACACTTTGGGACCTTTAATTACTATGTGGTACACCATTTTTTTTTTTTCATTTTTAAACCAAACAAAACAAAACTTCTATATTTTCCACATAGATAAACAAAACTAAAAAAAAAAAAAAACACTAAACAAAGAAGAAAAAACTAAATAAAACAAAAAGGCAAAAACAAAACAAAAAAACAATAAAACTAAACTAAAAACAAAACAAAATTGAAAAGTTAAATAAAAATCTAAACCAAGCAAAACAAAACAAAACATCCACGTCCCCCAAAAAACGAAGCAAAACAAAACAAAAAACAAAAATAAAACCAATCAAGCGAAACAAAACAAAACAAAAAATGTAACAATAAAACTAAACTAAACAACAAAACTAAACAAAACAAAAAACGAAAATAAAAAATCTAAACCAGGCAAAACAAAACAACCCCCCCGCAAATTTAACAACTAAACTACAAAACAAAACAAAACAAAAATAAATCCAACCAAGCAAAACAAAACAAAACAAAAAATGTAACAATAAAAGTAAACTAAACTACAAAACAAAACTAAAAACTAAAATAAAAAATTTAAACCAAGCAAAACAAAACAAAAACCCCTAAATTTAACTACTAAACTACAAAACAAAACAAAAATAAAACCAACCAAGCAAAAAAAACAACCCCCTCTCCCCAAAAACAAAACAAAACAATAAAACTAAGCTAAACTAAAAAAAAACAAAAAAACAAGCAAAGCAAAACAAAAACTAAACAATAAAACTAAGCTAAACAACAAAAAATAAAATAAAACAAAACAAAGCATATATATATATATATATATATATATATATATATATATATATATATATATATATATATATATATATATATATATATATATATATATATATAAACTAAGCAAATCACAGCTTAACTAAACTAAAAGAAAACTAAAAACTAAATTAAACGAACCAAGAAAAACAAAATAAACAACTTCAATACCATATTCCACCTAGACTCCACCTAAAGAGGACAATTTTATAGATGGCACTTTTCTAAATATGTGCTTTTCTCCCACACAGCTAAAACAGGCGAACGAGTCAAATAAAACACAAGCTCTGCTCCAGCAAAACTGAGCGAATGCTGCTGTCGGATGAGTTTGTCCAGCCCGACTCTGCCATGTGTCCTTATATGGCCTCCTTTACTTGTGTTTTTGGGCACATTGGGTCTCTTTTCTCAGAGAGATGGCAGCGGGTAAGAGCTATAATTGAGCAGTAATCAGAGGGCATTGAGTGTGTTTGGCAGGAATATCAGTGTCTCTGTGGGCCTACAAACACTCCAGCAGAAACTCACCTGAGCCAGATACACTCATGACTGACTGCTGGAGACAAACACACTCCTGTTTCAGTAACACACAAAACTGCTTATTACATGGCTACACATTGCACTCTGTCATAATAATAGCTTACTAATTCTTTATTTAAACACAAAGCTGACAGAAACTAAAGCAGCTGATGGAGTATACACTAACCTGCGCATTATTCAGACACAAGATGGTGCCAAATAGTCAAAAACACAAAGCTGACAGAAATGAAAACAGCTGATGGAGTATACACTAACCTGCGCATTATTCAGACACAAGATGGAGACAAACAGTCAAAAACACAAAGCTGACAGACGAAAACGCCTGATGGAGTATACACTAACCTGCACATTATTCAGACACAAGATGGAGACAAACAGTCAGAAACACAAAGCTGACAGATGAAAACAGCTGATGGAGTATACACTAACCTGCGCATTATTCAGACACAAGATGGAGACAAACAGTCAAAAACACAAAGCTGACAGAAGCTAAAACAGCTGATGGAGTATACACTAACCTGTACATTATTCAGACACAAGATGGCGCCAAACAGTCAAAAACACAAAGCTGACAGATGAAAACAGCTGATGGAGTATACACTAACCTGCACATTATTCAGACACAAGATGGCGCCAAACAGTCAAAAACACAAAGCTGACAGAAATGAAAACAGCTGATGGAGTATACACTAACCTGCGCATTATTCAGACACAAGATGGCGCCAAACAGTCAAAAGCACAAAGCTGACAGACGAAAACGCCTGATGGAGTATACACTAACCTGTGCATTATTCAGACACAAGATGGAGACAAACAGTCAGAAACACAAAGCTGACAGACGAAAACGCCTGATGGAGTATACACTAACCTAAGCATTATTCAGACACAAGATGGAGACAGTCAGAAACACAAAGCTGGCAGAAACTAAAGCAGCTGATGGAGTATACACTAACCTGTACATTATTCAGACACAAGATGGAGACAAACAGTCAGAAACACAAAGCTGACAGATGAAAACAGCTGATGGAGTATACACTAACCTGCGCATTATTCAGACACAAGATGGAGACAAACAGTCAAAAACACAAAGCTGACAGAAGCTAAAACAGCTGATGGAGTATACACTAACCTGCGCATTATTCAGACACAAGATGGCACCAAACAGTCAAAAACACAAAGCTGACAGATGAAAACAGCTGATGGAGTATACACTAACCCAAGCATTATTCAGACACAAGATGGAGACAGTCAGAAACACAAAGCTGGCAGAAACTAAAGCAGCTGATGGAGTATACACTAACCTGTACATTATTCAGACACAAGATGGAGACAGTCAGAAACACAAAGCTGACAGATGAAAACAGCTGATGGAGTATACACTAACCTGTACATTATTCAGACACAAGATGGCGCCAAACAGTTAAAAACACAAAGCTGACAGAAACTAAAACAGCTGATGGAGTATACACTAACCTGTACATTATTCAGACACAAGATGGCGCCAAACAGTCAAAAAATAAGGCGTGAAGGACAAGCAGATCCCTTGACATGTTGCAAATGACCAATCACAAACGAGTATCCCAGACAGCTGTGTAATAAAGCATTATAAACTATTCTAAAACTACTATTTTTTTCTAAAAACCATTATATGGTCCTTTAAAAGACTTTCATAATGTGTCAGGCTCTATTAAAAAAAAAACGCAAATCAACATTATGTCATAAATACAGCCAATATGGCTTGTACACAAACATTCATTTCACATCTGTAATATCAATCTGACACCACTACACAGATTTGAGCCTCCCTTTTCCATCTTTAACAGTTTCCTGAGCACTTATTCAGATATTCATTCACAATGCAGTGAAATAAACAAACCCCAAAACTAGCCTTTAAATATATTTCTTACTCTGCTTATTGACTGAAAGACAAATCATTAAGCGTTTGCTTCTATTATTTAGCAACACAATAAGACCTTGTCGAGGTGAAAGCAGACTGTGAAAGTGTTTTTTCCAGACTCTCCTGACAGAAACGCTGCTCTGTTTGGCTTCGTATGATAATGACATCATCACATGTGCTTCAGAGAGAGAAACAGCGCAGCACATCTGAGAGCCATTGGTGAACACGTCTGCCAATGAGAAACACTTCCAAACCTGACCAATTTACAGAGGAAGTGCGACTGTGTTGTAGAACTGAACTGGATTATTATATATATATATATATATATATATATATATATATATATATATATATATATTCACAAAGATTACAAATTGCAAATGAACATTTAATTAGACAAGTAATAATGATAAATAATTACTATTAATTAACAAATATGTACAGGTATATATACCCTAAAGAGCTTAATAATATTTCGATCTGGTGACTGTGCAGGCCATGGGAGATGTTCAACTTCACTTTCATCTTTATCAAACCATTCTATTACCAGTCTTGATCTGTGTATTGGCCCATTATCATTACCAGCAGAGGTCGCTCTAGCCTAGTGTTTAAAGTCAGATGGCATTTTTGGCTAGTGTTTAACAGCAGATGGTGCTCTAGCCTAGTTTTAAACAGCAGATGGTGCTTTAGGCTAGTGTTTAACAGCAGATGGTGCTCTAGGCTTGTGTTTAAAAGCAGATGGCGCTCTAGGCTAGTGTTTAATAGCAGATGGTGCTCTAGGTTAATGTTTAACAGCAGCTGGTGCTCTAGGCTAGTGTTTAACAGCAGATGGTGTTCTAGGATTGTGTTTAACAACAGATGGTGCTCTAGGCTAGTATTTAACAGCAGATGGTGCTCTAGGCTAGTGTTTAACAGCAGATGGTGCTCTAGGATAGTGTTTAACAGCAGATGGTGCTCTAGGATAGTGTTTAACAGCAGATGGTGCTCTAGGATAGTGTTTAACAGCAGATGGTGCTCTAGGATAGTGTTTAACAGCAGATGGTGCTCTAGGATAGTGTTTATCAACAGATTGTGTTCTAGGATAGTATTTAACAACAGATGGTGCTCTAGGCTTGTATTTAACAGCAGATGGTGCTCTAGTGTTTAACAGCAGATGGTGCTCTTGGATAGTGTTTAACAGCAGATGGCGCTCTAGGCTAGTGTTTAACAGCAGATGGTGCTCTAGTGTTTAACAGCAGATGGCGCTCTAGGATAGTGTTTAACAGCAAATGGTGCTCTAGGCTAATGTTTAACGGCAGATGGCGCTCTAGTGTTTAACAGTAGATGGCGCTCTAGGCTAGTGTTTAACAGCAGATGGCGCTCTAGGCTAATGTTTAACGGCAGATGGCGCTCTAGTGTTTAACAGTAGATGGCGCTCTAGGCTAGTGTTTAACAGCAGATGGCGCTCTAGGCTAATGTTTAACGGCAGATGGCGCTCTAGTGTTTAACAGTAGATGGCGCTCTAGGCTAGTGTTTAACAGCAGATGGCGCTCTAGGCTAGTGTTTAACAGTAGATGGCGCTCTAGACTAGTGTTTAATAGTAGATGTCGCTCTAGGCTAGTTTTTAACAGCAGATGGCGCTCTAGACTAGTGTTTAATAGTAGATGGCGCTCTAGGCTAGTGTTTAATAGCAGATGGTGCTCTAGGTTAATGTTTAACAGCAGATGGTGCTCTAGGCTAGTGTTTAACAGCAGATGGTGTTCTAGGATTGTGTTTAACAACAGATGGTGCTCTAGGCTAGTATTTAACAGCAGATGGTGCTCTAGGATAGTGTTTAACGGCAGATGGCGCTCTAGTGTTTAACAGTAGATGGCGCTCTAGGCTAGTGTTTAACAGCAGATGGCGCTCTAGGCTAATGTTTAACGGCAGATGGCGCTCTAGTGTTTAACAGTAGATGGCGCTCTAGGCTAGTGTTTAACAGCAGATGGCGCTCTAGGCTAGTGTTTAACAGTAGATGGCGCTCTAGACTAGTGTTTAATAGTAGATGTCGCTCTAGGCTAGTTTTTAACAGCAGATGGCGCTCTAGACTAGTGTTTAATAGTAGATGGCGCTCTAGGCTAGTGTTTAATAGCAGATGGTGCTCTAGGTTAATGTTTAACAGCAGATGGTGCTCTAGGCTAGTGTTTAACAGCAGATGGTGTTCTAGGATTGTGTTTAACAACAGATGGTGCTCTAGGCTAGTATTTAACAGCAGATGGTGCTCTAGGATAGTGTTTAACAACAGATGGTGCTCTAGGCTAGTGTTTAACAGCAGATGGTGCTCTAGGCTAGTGTTTAACAGCAGATGGTGCTCTAGTGTTTAACAGCAGATGGCGCTCTAGGCTAGTGTTTAACAGCAGATGGTGCTCTAGGATAGTGTTTAACAGCAGATGGTGCTCTAGGATAGTGTTTAACAGCAGATGGTGCTCTAGGATAGTGTTTATCAACAGATTGTGTTCTAGGATAGTATTTAACAACAGATGGTGCTCTAGGCTAGTATTTAACAGCAGATGGTGCTCTAGTGTTTAACAGCAGATGGTGCTCTAGGATAGTGTTTAACAGCAGATGGCGCTCTAGGCTAGTGTTTAACAGCAGATGGTGCTCTAGTGTTTAACAGCAGATGGCGCTCTAGGATAGTGTTTAACAGCAAATGGTGCTCTAGGCTAATGTTTAACGGCAGATGGCGCTCTAGTGTTTAACAGTAGATGGCGCTCTAGGCTAGTGTTTAACAGCAGATGGCGCTCTAGGCTAATGTTTAACGGCAGATGGCGCTCTAGTGTATAACAGTAGATGGCGCTCTAGGCTAGTGTTTAACAGCAGATGGCGCTCTAGGCTAATGTTTAACGGCAGATGGCGCTCTAGTGTTTAACAGTAGATGGCGCTCTAGGCTAGTGTTTAACAGCAGATGGCGCTCTAGGCTAATGTTTAACGGCAGATGGCGCTCTAGTGTATAACAGTAGATGGCGCTCTAGGCTAGTGTTTAACAGCAGATGGCGCTCTAGGCTAATGTTTAACGGCAGATGGCGCTCTAGTGTTTAACAGTAGATGGCGCTCTAGGCTAGTGTTTAACAGCAGATGGCGCTCTAGGCTAGTGTTTAACAGTAGATGGCGCTCTAGACTAGTGTTTAATAGTAGATGTCGCTCTAGGCTAGTGTTTAACAGCAGATGGCGCTCTAGACTAGTGTTTAATAGTAGATGGCGCTCTAGGCTAGTGTTTAACAGCTCATTGCAGTGATCAGAGCTTGCATAATCTTAATAATAGTCAAAGAGTATCACTGACCACTGACATCCAGAGTAATGGAGTCCTGAGTGTCCTCAATGCCGTGCATGACCTCGCAGCGATACACCCCGGCGTCACTGGCCCTGAGTCTGGAGATGGTCAGAGAAGCGTCCCCTTGGTCTTCCGGTCGGCTGGGCACTGACACCCGGCCCATATACTCTTGGCCCATTTTGATGATGCCGTTCTGGGCCACCACAGCGACGGCTTCCCCATGGCTCTGGAGTTTGGTCCACTTGATGCGCAGGTGATCAGAGTGAGTTATGACGGAGGAGCCCGGTAGCGGCGGCAGCACCAGAAAACGACACGGTAAAACAACAGACTGCGCTAGAGCGCCGTGGACCCGGGAAGAGCTCCGAACCACCCGCATCCGGCGAACAGAGTCTGATGGGGGACAGAGGGGGAGTTTTAACAAGAGTGCACAAGCTAGTCAACAGGTACCCTCCTAAAAACGTAGCTACACTGTAAAATCTGATTAAAAAATATATTTAATTTAAAGTACAATTTTTAATCAAATGTTGGATTTGTTCATTTTTGACCCAATGTTTGGTTAAAACAACCCAGTATTTTTTTTTTTTTTTTGTTTACCTAAAAGTATTTTAGGAATTATTAGAATTGTAGTTGGTGTATTATTTTCTAATAATTAAATGAACTGGAGTTTCATGGGGTTTTCAGTTTCATTTCATTTGACCTTTACACTCTAAGGATGATGGGTTGTTTAGACTTAGTGTTGGGTCAAACAACGACAAACCCAATGTTAAATTTAGCTTTTTGTTTTCAAATTCAATTCAAATGACGCTTTTGAACTCAATGCTGGCTTTGTCCAAATTCAACCCAATCCAACATTATGTTTAGAGTGTACCTAAAAGTAGCTAGTTACATTGAAACTGCTTTTTTCACAATGATGTATAAAGTAAGAAACCACTGACTCAAATCTGTTGAGTTATTAGAAAACAACTGCTGCATTATTTTCTAATAATTCAACGAACTGAAGTTAATTATACTTTATACACTCTTAAAATGATGGGTTGTAATCATCCATTGTTGGTTTAAATATGGCTAACGCCAACTGGTGGGTTATAAGGTGTTATTTAAATCTAATAAATAAAAATGCACCCAATGATAGGGGGTTTGTCCATATCTGACCCAACTTTGGGGTAATTTACAGTCAATCTAAACATGATTTAGACAACAGAAGTGTATTTGTGAAATATTTTATACTAGTGTGCACAAGCTAGTCAACAGGGACCCTCTTAACCCTTAAAGACCTAGAGGTATTTTGTGGGCACCTAATGGGCCTATATTATTATTTTTTTTAAAAGCAGTTTTATTTTTATTTTAGCAGTCAGCCTCAAGTGTCATATATCATTTTAAACAGGAGAACCTGAAGTTTCAATCTGTATCATTTAAAGGTCCAGTCTAAAATATTTTTTGGTCCAAAAACATATGAAAAGACAGAAAATATTCCAGAATTTTTCAGAAACGATTTTTTAAAAAAGTGGCATTTTCCAGTTATTTCAAACAAAACCTTATGAAGTTTGTTTTTCTTTCTTTAGAAATACATGCTATGATGTTTTATACTTCCAAAATAAATTTTGTCTACATCCACAATTCCCTGAGCAAGTTATAGCAATTTATTTCAATGTTATTCCAAGGCGTTTTTCTATGGGGGAAAAAATGCATTTATTTACTGACAATGTATTTGCCCAAAAGTTCTGGGAATGAACTAAACAGAAAAAAAAAATGTTACAAAATAATAGAACAGTGAAGCAAATTTGACTTTTTCCAAATAATATATTTTCAGTTACTATAAACAACACCACTTACAATGAACAAATAAAAAAAATAAGAAAATAATAAATAATGTGTCAAAGTCCAAATAAACATGGTGCAAATCCTCAGTAAAAAAATAGATATAAATATTTACTATACCATAAATAGTTACATAACTAAACTAGATTCAATATGGAACATCCTTAGGTTTTATGTGCCAGCATGGATATGGTTGTCTGTGGATATGGATTTGGATATGGTTGTCTGCAATGCAGACAAACAGCTGCACCTTCATTTGCGTCTTTCGAAAACAGCAAGAGCAGCAGTTCGTCTTTGCTGTGTCACTGTTTTGTCATGTTTCTGTGCTGCTGTGCATGCAAAAGTACTTAGTATGAAAATTATTTCATGCAAAACATTTTTTTTTTTGCGTTTTATTTAGCCGCGCATAAATGTATGCCTTTCTCTCATTCCGTGTTGTTCAAAAAGCTTGTTGATCCACAAACAAAAGCGAAACCTATGCTTATTGGTTGTGATATAGCGAGTTTGAACCAATCTGGGCATGGAGGAGGGACAATGCATCAATGTATGATGTCTGGTTTGTCCGGAGACACAGTGACGAGCGTTTCTTTGTCAAATCAGCGTTGTCAAATTTTGATGACGTAACCGCACTGATTCCGGAGCCTCTGAAAGTCCGCGAATGTTATGTGATACAGCACTGGAAAGCTGAGATTCTCTTCTTTATGCCAATCTTTGAATTGTATGAATCGGATCAGCGGATCAAAAGTTATTAAACATTTAAGAGCAATACTTATTTTTAGCCGCGGGCGGCTGTCTCGGTCTTTAAGGGCTAAAAACGTATTTATGTACACTACAAGTTACTAAACTCTAAAAAATGCTGGGTTGTCGATGTTGGGTCGATGCAATCTTGGGTTAAATGTGGACAAACTTAAAGATGGGTCAAAATTTTCAATACAATTTAAATTATAATTTTTAACCAAATGGTGGGTTTGTCCATTGTGACCCAACATTTTTAGAGTGTACTAAAAAGTAGTTAGAGGTCTGTTGAAATATTAGAAAATATATGCACACCTGAGTTGAAGCTTTATTTTCAAATAACTCAATGAACTGGAGTCAGTTCTACCTTACACTCAAAAAATGATGGGTTGTTATAACTCTATGAAGCGTACATTTTTTGCAACTAAATTAAAATTACACTATTGAATCCAATGGATTTGACCAAACGTTGGGTTAAAGCATCAGCATTTTTTGAGTACCTAAAAGTATGTAAGACGCATACAGTATGCAAGGAAGTTAGTGAGTTGATGCATTATTTTCTAATAATTCAATGAACTGGAGTCAAGTATACCTTAGACACTCTAAAAACAATGGGTTGTTGTCACCCAATATTGGGTCAAATATGGACAACCTCAACAGGTGGGTTATAAAGTCTTATTTAAATCAATAAGTAAATCAATAATGTAGCCAATGTTGGGGTTGTCCATATTTGACTCAACTTTGGAGTAGGAAAACTCAGCATTTGCAATGTTATGTGTATGCAATGTTTTATTGGCATATTTACAGTCAAACTGAACATGATTCAGACAACAGTGGTATACTTGTGAAATGTTTTATACATGCACAAGCTAATCAACAGATTCCCTCCTAATTTCGTATTCATTCAATTCAATACACCTTTATTTGTATAGCGCTTTTACAGTTAGCTGCACTACAAGTTACCACACTCTAAAAAATGGTAGGTTGTCAATGTTGGGCCGATGCAATGTTGGGTCAAATATGGACAATCCTAATATTGGGTCAAATTTTTCAATTCAATTTAAATTAAACTTTTAACAACTGAAACTTTTTTAATCAAATGGTGAGTTGTCTTTACATAATGTTGGGTTCAAACAGCCCTGCATTGTTTTAGAGTGCACCTAAAAGTAGAGTTGTGTAGAAAATATGCACACCTGAGTTGATGCATTACTTTCTAATAACTGAATGAACTGGAGTCAGTTATACCTTTACAGTCTGTAAAAGATGGTTTGCTAAAATCCAATGTAGCTTAATTTTTGCAACTCAATTTAAATGACTGAATCTAATGGATTTGACCCAATGTTGGGTTAAAGCAACAGCATTTTTGAGTACCTAAGAGTAGCTATGATCAATACAGTATGCAAGGAAGTTAGTGAGTTGATGCATTATTTTCTAATAATTCAATGAACTGGAGTCAAGTATACCTTAGACACTCTAAAAACAATGGGTTGTTGTCACCCAATGTCAAATATGGACAACCTCAACAGGTGGGTTATAAAGTCTTATTTAAATCAATAAGTAAATCAATAATGTACCCAATGTTGGGGTTGTCCAGCATTTGCAATGTTATGTGTATGCAATGCTTTATTGGCATATTTACAGTCAAACTAAACATGATTCGGACAACAGTGGTATACTTGTGAAATGTTTTATACATGCACAAGCTAATCAACAGGTTCCCTCCTAAAACTGTAGTTAGCTCCACTACAAGTTACCACACTCTAAAAAATGGTGGGTTGTCAATGTTGGGCCGATGCAATGTTGGGTCAAATATGGACAATCCTAATATTGGGTCAAATTTTTCAATTCAATTTAAATTAACCTTTTTTTTTAACCGAATAGTATTTTTTTAACTTAATGCTGGGTTCAAACAACCCAGCATTTTTTGAATGCTCCTAAAAGTAGTTAGTGATAAGTAGAAAATATGCACACCTGAGTTGATGCATTATTTTCTAATAACCAAATGAACTGGAGTCAATTATACCTTTACAGCCTAAAAATGATGGGTTGTTTTAACCCAATGTAGCTTAATATTTTGCAACTCAATTAAAATGACACATTTGGATTTTACCCAACGTTGGGTTAAAGCAACACAGCATTTTTTGAGTACCTAAAAGTAGCTATGATCAATACAGTATGCAAGGAAGTTGGTGAGTTGATGCATTAGTTTCTAATAATTCAATGAACTGTAGTTACTGTGAAGACAATGGGTTGTTGTCACCCAATATTGGGTCAACTATGGACAACCTCAACAAATGGGTTATAAAGTCTTATTTAAATCAATAAGTAAATAAATAATGTAGCAAAAGATACAAAGTAAATCGGCACACTGCCACTTTAGCTCTCTCAAAAAAATTTTTTAATGATTTTTAGATTTTCTAGATGTGCGCACATTTCTGTTTTTTGCTAAATAAATAATGTACCCAATGTTGGGTTTGTCCATATTTGACTCAACTTTGGGGTAATGAAACCCTTAATTTTTAGAGTGTACACATTTTTTTCCTGCTATGAATTAATATTAGCCTTTACATGGAATGTTTATTAGGTTAATCCCAATCTTGATAAGATAGCATCAATGCCACCCTTTTAAGAGTTTTAAAACATCAAGAAGTTCACTATCCCAAATGTGAAAGAATTGAAACTACATCTCACCATCCTGCGAGTAGGCGCTGCAGACACAGATCAGCCAGAGGATGTGCTTCACGTCCAACAACATCATCTCAAACCTGCAAACAAATACAGCTTTTCATTTGGTGAAGCTCAGCTCCAAACATCTGCAGCCACAGTTACAGTTTACTCAAACGAGGCTTGGTTGTCAAACTCTTTCTGTTCATGTCTGCTTGTGTCTTTGTTCCAGCTCCAGCGAGGTCTACACACTCACTGCTTGTTTCCATGTCTCCTTTATCAAAATGACACTGCCATCAGAACCCGCGTCTGCTACAGCTCCATTTACAGATATACAGCGCTACAAACGCGTGCATAAGGACAGTTATACTATAATATAAGATGTTTATGTGGTGACTAAAACCAATGACAGTCTAACTGAACCACACACGCCCTTAATAGCGCACACACTCCTTAAACACTACAGTAGACAGCGATATATTATACAGCATCGCGCTCCGCTCTCTAGCAATCATCATCAGTCTATATTAATAATGATCAACATTCGCAACAGCCCGACAGCTCATCTGAAGCAATGCACTGATAAATCACACTCCCAACAGCAGCATGAAAGTGATAAGAGCAGATAAGTGGATCTCAATGAGCTGCCAAACGCAAACAAAGCTTCAGACTGACACAAAGAGAGGACCTGAGCTCTATAGTGCGTATAAATAATGGAAAAGTCAAGCAAATCACTTGTTATGTGAACAAACCAAAGTGTATTACACGATATATGTAGGCTATAACACTTTATTAATGAATGCTCCATCATACTGTAATTATAGTCACCTTGATAAACTGTGGTACTGCCTACTTTAGTTTCTATAGGTGCATTAGAGTGTAATAAACCCTATACTGTAGTTATACTGTACAATATTGGCTAATTGGTTTATATTATTATAGTCTAGTTTTTGTGTTACCATCAACATAGAATAATTCAAAAACTACACAATAAAAATGCTGGGTTATAGGCTAGTAAGCCAATGTTGGGTCAAATATAGATATTTGTTTGTAAATTAATCTTAAATTGCACATTTAACCCAACGTTATGTCATAACAACCCATATTTTATTTTAAAGTGTAGTATTTTAGGCTACTTTCTAATTGTGACTGAATCGTTAATAATAGCAATAGCAATAATAATAGTAATAATAATAATAATAATAATAATTAATAATAATAATAATCTTACTTATTTTTCCAGTTCCTGATCTTTTAGTTTTTCCGATCTGGTCTTCTCCTGATCCTCCGAATTCAATCCTTAAGAAAATCTGCGGTGTTTGTGAATCTCCTTAGTGAACCGCAGACTTCAGTGCTCTTTCTTTCCCAGATGCCCACGAAAAGACTGAAGACATGAGCCGGCAGCAAGTTCAAATTCCATGTCCACCCATATAATGTCGTCAGTTTGCAGAGGAGGGGCAGAAAGTGCCCACCCAAAATCCATCTGATCCATCCTGCATCTGAGTGGAGAACAGCGATGCTTCCGCGCTATTCATTCACACGCACTCTTAAGAAATGTTGGGTTATTTCAATCTAAATTGGGTAAAATATAAGGACAGACCCAAACAATGAGTAAAATTTAGTCTTATGCATTTAATTTAAAAATAAAAAAAACAACCAGGCAGATAGTTTAGTCCGTATTATATCCATAATTGGGTTGAAATATGCCAATTTTAATGTATACGCGCCGTATATTGAAGCACGCATTAACTTATTTCAACAAAGCTCGGGTGTTTAGCTTCTTTACACAGAATGAAACAAATAAAAACAAAATTTAGTCGTTATATGCAGTATTTCTCTCATGAATTTAATGCAATAATGTGCAATAGCCTATTAATAATAATATTAATAATTCAAGAGATTACATGAAGTATTTTTAAGGCAAGCTATTTATATGGGGTGAATTTAAACAAATTAAATGTATTAACTTTAGTCAACTTAATTTTATAGTTTAAATAAGCCCATATAAATTGTTTGCAATCACTTACCTTAAATAATGAGTCTTTTTTTCCTCAGTGTATGTCATTGTGGGGGAAACAAGCAAGTTTACTGTTGCCAATGTAGTTCTTTTAAGCCAATGTTGGATCAAATATGGACAAATTTAATATTTGGGGTAAATAAGTGTCATTTAAAAAAATAATTTTACATCTTAACCGAATGGTTGTTGTCCACGTCCCAGCGTTTTTACTATCTTTAAACATGAGATGCATTTAAGATCTGGCAATGCTTCATTTTCCCTCAGAACTGACTATATCTTGCAGTTACTACTTGTAAACTGGAAATTTTAAGAAAAACTTAAGTCAGATATGCGAGATGTAAAGTTTATAGATATAAAATATAAGAAGTGAGGGTATAAACAGTGAACTCTGATGGAGAAATGTCATAAATTGCACTAAATAATTAAACTGAGAACACTGGAGATACCAGAATTGCGAGATAAAAGCGAGGTTTCATCTCAATTTATACTTGTAAACTGGCAAAATTCAGAAAGAGTCAAAATTGCTAGACATTAACTTTATAGAAATAAATTCATATTTGTAAGACATTTAAAAACAGTCAGAATTTATTTAAATATAGCCTACTCATATCTCACAACTCCGATGAGTGAGATATAAATTCAGACTTGAGTAATATATATTAGGAAATATATTATATAATTGCTATAAATATAGTGCGAATAGTGAAATAAAGTCGTAATTGCAAGTGGGGGGAAAATGGGAGTATCAGAATTGTTAAGTAAATATGAACATAAAATTCTGTAATTTCAAGTTTGCTTCTCATCATTTATTTTACGTGCTATTTAAGTTATATCGCGGGATTCTGCCATGTTTTCCCGAGACAAGAAATGGCGGGAATTTTGAATTTAATGGCGGTAAAGGGGTTTCATAACGACTCTAAACGGATTAACGGTGTTTTAACCTATACTCTTTAAAAAAATACAATAAAATCTTGCATCTGCAGAAGATAGTTATTCAAAATCCACAATCTTGAGTGCATAAGGTCTACTGAAATATCCCAAGACTATTTGTAAGATTTTAGGATATATTCAGACTTTGACTTGAAATTAAATCAAGATTATATCATTATACAAATCAAATATAAGTAGATGTTTTACATGTGTGACAGAGGCTGCATGCAGGGGTAAATGAGTGGTGTGAAAGTGACTGATTTTACTCTTGTGAACTATGAGCTTGCCTCAGTTTTCCACACGGGGGAGAGAAGATCCGCCTGTTTGGGCTTTAATTGTTTATTCTCACTACTTGTTTGATCGAAAACACAATAAATCAACAATAATAAATACTTATTAAAATGCTGATGTAATTTACACTAGCTTTTAGAGTCACATGATCCTTCAGAAATCATTCTATAATGACTTGATGACAAAAATATTAACGTCAGCGTTAAAACAGTTGTCCATATTATGCTTATGCTTTGATTAAAAAGAAATTAGTTTGAGGCATAAATAACTGTCTTTAACCTTTGATCAAATCGATGTGCGCTTGATAAAAGCAATCTTTCATTTAAAAGAAGCACTGTATTTTAAGCTACGGGTATATTGCACAAAATGGATAAAATTGGAGCAGATATTTCTTTTACCTATGCAGCTTTTCCCATTACTGTTCATCACATTTAGTCAGTTAAAATCACATTTACATTTACAAACATGCTATATTTAAAAATCGTTTAATATAACTATACTATACATGGCGGTTCATTCCGCTGTGGCAACCCCAGATTAAAGACATTTCTTTATGACTAAAACTTCAAAAGGTTATGGATAAGCTATGGTAATTCTTATAGTTTAATAAAAATATAGATTTTTGGAAATCACCAGGCGACCCCCCTTGATTGTCCCGTGACCTCTCGGGCGGTCCCGAACCCCACTTTGAGAACCAATCCTTTAGATTACCGGCAGGATGTTTTTCACCTTATGTGTTTTTTCTGCTTGAGTTGGATTTTTCAATCATGAATTTTAGGGGTGCAACGCATTATGGTTGAGCCGTGATTTATACGGGTCACAACCCACAGTTCGGAACACACGTAACTCACAAATCGCATGTATGAAAGCATTTAGGCTTTCCTGTAAAATATAACAATGACAGAAGACATTGCGGTGGGTTAAACAGGATGTGGTGGGTTTCTCAGGTTATCAAAGGTGTTTTCTGTCACTACTTGTTTAACCTGCACTAATGCATTCAGTGTAAGCTTCACGATTAATCATTAAAAGATCGGGATCTCAACACCCACGCAACATCAATTATAAATGATGGTGATTTGCATGTTTATTAATCCTTCCAATCGCTGCATTTAAATCTGAAAGTCTTTAGTTTACAGTCAAAGAACAGAAGTACTGGCAGAACAGTTTATAGTTTAGATATAACCAGTGATGTCGATGGTAAAGATTAAAATCACCATCATATGCATTTATCTACGCTCAAAAATGAAAGTTGTAGGCAGCAATTACATTATTTAACCAGTAGGTGGCGACAACCAGCCATCAAAAATATACCACTGAATAATTCTTCAACAATGATCATCTAGTAATGAAACATGAAGTGAAAAACTGAATCATTTATTGAAGATGAGACTGAAAATAAATATGGGCTGTACAAATTGTTCGATTTTGACATTTAGTGTTATCAGCAACAGCAGCAGAAACAGTGATTTATTTACAGTACTGAATATTTTGCAGTTTACTTTTATTTCTTTTTTTTTTATGAAACCAAAAGTGTTTTTGCCTGATCCGAAAAATGGTCCGATCCGGGATTAAAAAACGATAATGTGATCCGAACCGGAAGATTTGTGATCCGTTATACCACAAATGAATTTACATTTGCTTTTGGAGTTGGAAGTGTTCCACTGGTGTTGAATCTTCTCAACTCGCGTGGAGGATGTGATTGAGGCGAATTCCACACATTAACATCCGATTCACATGGGGCTTCAGCGCCAACACTTGACAGAGGGGGTGTCTGAATTTGGGGCTGAAGCGATTCAATGAAATTAGTCGGCAATAGGCCACTGTCTGAGCTGGTGTATTTGCATAAAGCGATCTGATTGGCTGACGCTTACGTCTGCGCTTAAAAAGTTGAGGAAGTCCTAACTTCTGCAGCAAGCAACTCCACTGAAGTGGCGCAGACGGATCTATAATGCAGTTCGACAATGCCTGACGTCACCCATTCAAAGTGAAAGGGAAGCGTTGATGGTGTTGCCCCGTGTGAACGGGCTGTAATAGTCAACCCAGGCTCATTCCAAAAACTTAGCCCCGCGGATGTTTCTGGAGACCGCAAAATATGTCCCGGGAGGTATGTACTTCAGCAGTTTTTTGTTTTCGCGAATCCACTAGAGGCCGCTGTGTGCGCTTTTTTGCATCTCAAATGTCTCGCGAGTGCCGTTCGCGCCCGCGCTGTTCTCGCGCGAACCCACCAGAGGCCGCTGTCTGACTCACTGAGTGATTGACTGCGCGACCGGCCAATCGCCTGACCCTCCTCCTTCCCTAAACCCAACCAGTTTTACCGATTGACCCGGCCACCCGCTCACTTCCCGAAACCTGAGCAACAATTTAGAAAAGCTTTCCAAAAAAAAGAAAAGCCCTCGTATGATTTTATTTTTTGCCGCGTTTTGGGATTTTACTACGTTCTCACCCTGTTATGAACTCGTTCACTTTATTTTTTGGATTCTGTTTTTGTCTTACCTGATTTCTGGAACCGCTCTTCCCCGGACTCGAACCTGGTCATTTGTTGCACGCCTGGAAATTTCTTTTATAGTATGTAAAAAACATGCATAATTGAATTTGCATTTGTTTTGAACCCAGCAGGAGTAAACAAATGAAATAATCCATGCAAGTTGAAAACCTAGCTGTTGAGATGTAAATGCATTTTAAATCAAATTAAGATCCCTACTTAGCAAAAAAGAGACAAAAAACAACCTCATCCACATTTATTATCTTTATCAACACCTTACATCTTCATTAAACATTGTACTGTTGTTACAAAAATAGTGTTCCTTCTTTAAACGTAATATTGTAGCAGGGTTAGACTATAAAATACTTTTAAAATGACAATTTTATTTCTCCTCTAGTTTAAAAACAGTAGTCATGCTCATCATTAGAGCGTCATATATCATCAAACAGCTCATCTGGATCAAGGTTTGCAGCAGTGTTTGCAGGCTTCACCGGGACACTTGACGTTCTGCTGGTCGCAGCTTTGGTTTCTTCCACCGGCTTCTCTCTAAAATTACAAAGTGAAGGGAACACGAGTGAACAAAAGGTGAAGGTTAAATACATAGCAGGAGCCAGTATAAGTCATGACACTGGAGGAAAGTCCTGATTACAGTCAAACATGATCCGCCACAGGCTGCTTACAGCGGGGTCAAGTCTAAACGCTGTACAGTTCAGCCTGCTTCTGTCAGGACTGCGCTGTAAAACTGCTCCTTTATAATCAGCCGCATGCCATGTGTTTTCAGCTGCACACTTTTACTGGATGCTAGTAAGAGTTTGAAGGTCACAGATGTACAGGTTGTCCAGGGTGGATCCCATGTACATCCTGACAGACACGTAGAGGTGGCTATGCACGCAAGAAAATAAACCCAAAATGCCCTGTAACTTCAAGACAAACCGAGAAAAATGCACCAAAAATACTATCAAATATTCACAAGTTCAAATGATTTATTCGTTATCACTAAAAACAAGCCAATCAGGGGTGTTTAAATCGTTTATAGTTAAAAATAATCCAATCTGAGGTGTTTAGAGTTGTTGTTGCTAAAGATGAGCCAATCAGAAGTATTTGTAACCATTATCATTACAAATGGGCCAATAAGAAGCATATAGATGAGTCATTCCTGAAAATGCACCAATCAAAAGCATTTAGACGAGTAATTCCTGAAAGCACACCAATCAGAAGCATTTAGATTCATAAACAACTCGAAGGATTTATATTTGTTACCACTGAAAACAAGCTAATTAGAAAGTTTAAAGCGGTCATAGCTGAAAATAGGCCAATCAGAGTTGTTCAGAGTTGTCATTGCTAAATATGAGCCAATCAGAAGTATTTGTTACCATCATCATTGAAAATGGGCCAATCAGAAGCAGTTAGACGAGTCAGTGCTGAAAATGCACCAATCAGAAGCACTTAGATGAGTCTGCGAAAAAATGAGCCAATCGGCTGCATTTATTGAACTTCACTGAAGATGAGCCAATCAGAGTTCAGATTTGTTATTGTTAAAAATGAGCCAATCAGATGCATTTGTTTTGATCATCAATAAAGACGATCCAATCAGAAGAGTTCAGATTTGTCATTGCTTAAAAAAATGAGCCAATCGGATACATTTATTTTGATCATCAATGAAGATGAGCCAATCAGAGGAGTTCAGATTTGTCACTGCTAAAAATGCACCAATCAGATGCATTTATTTTGATCATCACTGAAAACAAGCCAATTAGAGGTGTTCAGATGTGTCATTGCTAAATATGAGCCAATCAGAAGTATTTGTTACCATCATCATTGAAAATGGGCCAATCAGAAGCAGATAGACAAGTCAGTGCTGAAAATGCACCAATGAGAAGCACTTAGATGAGTCTGCGAAAAAATGAGCCAATCGGCTGCATTTATTGAACTTCACTGAAGATGAGCCAATCAGAGTTCAGATTTGTTATTGTTAAAAATTAGCCAATCAGATGCATTTGTTTTGATCATCAATAAAGACGAACCAATCAGAAGAGTTCAGATTTGTCATTGCTTAAAAATGAGCCAATCGGATACATTTATTTTGATCTTCAATGAACATGAGCCAATCAGAGGAGTTCAGATTTGTCACTGCTAAAAATGCACCAATCAGATGCATTTATTTTGATCATCACTGAAAACAAGCCAATTAGAGGTGTTCAGATGTGTCATTGCTAAATATGAGCCAATCAGAAGTATTTGTTACCATCATCATTGAAAATGGGCCAATCAGAAGCAGATAGACAAGTCAGTGCTGAAAATGCACCAATGAGAAGCACTTAGATGAGTCTGCGAAAAAATGAGCCAATCGGCTGCATTTATTGAACTTCACTGAAGATGAGCCAATCAGAGTTCAGATTTGTTATTGTTAAAAATTAGCCAATCAGATGCATTTGTTTTGATCATCAATAAAGACGAACCAATCAGAAGAGTTCAGATTTGTCATTGCTTAAAAATGAGCCAATCGGATACATTTATTTTGATCATCAATGAAGATGAGCCAATCAGAGGAGTTCAGATTTCTCACTGCTAAAAATGCACCAATCAGATGCATTTATTTTGATCATCACTGAAAACAAGCCAATTAGAGGTGTTCAGATGTGTCATTGCTAAATATGAGCCAATCAGAAGTATTTGTTACCATCATCATTGAAAATGGGCCAATCAGAAGCAGATAGACGAGTCAGTGCTCAAAATGCACCAATCAGAAGCACTTAGATGAGTCTGCGAAAAAATGAGCCAATCGGCTGCATTTATTGAACTTCACTGAAGATGAGCCAATCAGAGTTCAGATTTGTTATTGTTAAAAAGGAGCCAATCAGATGCATTTGTTTTGATCATCGATAAAGACGATCCAATTAGAAGAGTTCAGATTTTTCATTGTTTAAAAAAATGAGCCAATCGGATACACTTATTTTGATCATCAATGAAGATGAGCCAATCAGAGGAGTTCAGATTTGTCACTGCTAAAAATGCACCAATCAGATGCATTTATTTTGATCTTCACTGAAAACAAGCCAATTAGAGGTGTTCAGATGTGTCATTGCTAAATATGAGCCAATCAGAAGTATTTGTTACCATCATCATTGAAAATGGGCCAATCAGAAGCAGATAGACAAGTCAGTGCTGAAAATGCACCAATGAGAAGCACTTAGATGAGTCTGCGAAAAAATTAGCCAATCGGCTGCATTTATTGAACTTCACTGAAGATGAGCCAATCAGAGTTCAGATTGTTATTGTTAAAAATTAGCCAATCAGATGCATTTGTTTTGATCATCAATAAAGACGAACCAATCAGAAGAGTTCAGATTTGTCATTGCTTAAAAATGAGCCAATCGGATACACTTATTTTGATCATCAATGAAGATGAGCCAATCAGAGGAGTTTAGATTTGTCACTGCTAAAAATGCACCAATCAGATGCATTTATTTTGATCATCACTGAAAACAAGCCAATTAGAGGTGTTCAGATGTGTTATTGCTAAAAAAAAGAATAAAATCAGATACATTTATTTTGATCATCAATGAAGTTAAGCCAATCAGAGGGAACTACTAAAAATGAGCCAATCAGATGCATTTACTTTGATCATCAATGAAGACGAGCCAATCAGAGGAGTTCAGATTTGTCGTTACTAACAATGAGCCATTCAGATACATTTATCTTGACATTATTGAAGTTAAGCCAATCAGAAGTAACTACTAAAAAATGAGCCAATCAAATGAATTTATTTTAATCATCACTAAAGATGAGCCAATCAGAAGAGTTCAGATTTGTCATTGCTAAAAATGAGCTAATCAGATGCATTTATTTTGATCTCGCTGAAGATGAGCCAATCAGATTTCAGATTTGTCAGTGTTAAACTCTGCCTATCAGATGCATTTATTTGATCATCACTAAAGTTGAGCCAATCAGAAGTAACTGCTAATAAATGAGCCAATTAGATGCATTTAATTCAATCATCACTGAAAACGAGCCAATAAGAGGAGTTCAGATTTGTCATTGCTAAAATGAGCCAATCAGATCCATTTATTTTGATCATCACTAATGATGGTAAATGCAGATTATTCAAATAAAAGACAACACTGATGCAATTATTAGGGCTTTTTAGTATCTAAAAAATCTATTCAGCCTTAATGGAAAAGTAGTTTCCATTTCCATATCCAGGTGTGGATATGAAGACAAAATCAGTCATCGCTTCACGGTGACAAAATGAGCTGGTCAAAACTGCTTGGTCAGCACTGAAGTAAAAGTAGAGGAGGTAAAGCTGCAGTAATTCCCACAGGATGCGCCGCTGTATATGATCCACGGAAAGCTGTTCAAAGCGGAGGAGAATCAGGTCACAGAGAAAATAAAGGAGATTTATGGCCCTGTAAGGCTGTTAATTTCAGGATGTGCCCAGATCATGTTGCCTGTTAAGCTCAGCCCGTCCCAAAACACATGGACAACACACACACACATACACACACACAGAGTAAGTCAGATTACATGACATACAGTATAGTGAAGATGTTAAAAGTAAATGAAATGTTCTTTGGTTAATCTTAAGATTAATCCTGACAAAAGTCTTGTCTCCTATCCGGGTTTTAGAAACCCCAAACAATATCTGGACTTCTAGTTGATCATTTGGCATCAGAAGTGGCCTATATGAAAGGCAAAGGCCTCTAGATATTGATTATTTGAGCACAATAAAATCTGATCATGTCTTGATTGTTAATGATTTGATTAGGACAGTAAGGTCTGACTCTGCTTAGACTAAAGTGTCATCACTGAACAGAAATAATGTCCAGTATAGAATATAAAGTCCTGCTGCAGTGGAGACAGAATGAATATTGTGTCTGACTCCATCATGAGCTTGGAGGACTGCATCCATACATCTCTGACATGACTCACATCACTGATTAATAAAGTCATCTGGAATGGCAAAGAAAGCGTTCCTGCAGGACTCCCAGAGCTCATCAAGACTCTTTGTGTTCATCTTCAACGCCTCCTCCTTCATCTGACCCCAGACATGTTCAATAATGTTCATGTCTGGTGACTGGGCTGGCCAATCTTGGAGCACCTTGACCTTCTTTGCTTTAAGGAGCTTTGATGTGGAGGCTGAAGTATGAGAAGGAGCGCTATCCTGCTGAAGAATCTGCCCTCTCCTGTGGTTTGTAATGTAATGGGCAGAACAAATCCACCTTCTGACACTTTTATAAAGATCAACTAGAAACCTTTGTCTGGTATACTAAAATGAATTTACTAAAATAATAAATAGATAAAATATAAAAACAATACATAGATAATCTATTATTTACTAGTCATAATGTAATCTAATAAGCATATATAAAATCTATTCACATATCTTTAGGGCTAAATACATAAATAAATATACAACTTTAATACTAAATAAATAAATAATAATAAATATAAATAAAATATATGCAACGTTCACTAGAATCAATGCTTCACTTTCACTAATAAATAATAGTATCTATTATTAAGCATACAAGGAGAAGCAGTGGCGCAGTAGGTAGTGCTGTGGCCTCACAGCAAGAAGGTCGCTGGTTCGAGCCTTGGCTCAGTTGGCGTTTCTGTGTGGAGTTTGCATGTTCTCCCTGCATTCACGTGGGTTTCCTCCGGGTGCTCCGGTTTCCCCCACAGTCCAAAGACATGCGGTACAGGTGAATTGGGTAGGCTAAGTTGTCCATAGTGTATGAGTGTGTGTGTGTGGATGTTTCCCAGAGATGGATTGCGGCTGGAAGGGCATCCGCTGTGAAAAACTTGCTGGATAAGTTGGCGGTTCATTCCGCTGTGGCGACCCCGGATTAATAAAGGATTAATGAATGAATAAAGCATACAAACAGCTACAGAAATAAGAGTGTTTGAATGCATTAGTAATATAATGCAGCTGAATCATTTTAGATTTTGCCCCAAACAAACTAATATTTCTTAGCTTTAATAAGGCTCAGTGTGGGGGAAATGCAGTTCATTAAAAGTTAACAGTGTCCACGTAAAGCATTAAAACACACTGTTAACTAGCCGTCACTGGAGAGATAAACTCATCCTTATTAGAAACAGCTTTGTCTCTCTCCAGCGGTAGATCATGTGAAGATGAGGAGGTTTTAGAGATTTAGCAGATTTCACAACACCGAAACACAGCAGATCCATAAAACACCACCAGAAAAACTATCAAATCTAAAAATTCAGGCTTATATGCAGGTAAGTTTACAGAGCAGGTCACATGGTATCTCTAAGTGCCCTAACACTGTGTTGAAGTTCATACTGCAAGTTTAAATGCATCAAAAAACGATATATAATTATGATATATTTATATATCATAATTATATATAGCTAATTAATAACAGTATATAATTACACTATATATAATTTTCTCAGAAAATGGTTTTAATATTTGAATCATTTTGCAGCGATTTTAATATGATTAATTTGAATCAATTCAGTTAAGTTGTGTAAACTCCTCCCCCTTCAATAAGCCAACTCTGCTCTGATTGGTCAGCTGGCCAAGCCTGTTTTAATTGGTCTTTCAGTATCAATTCTTTGTTTGGTGGGTGGAGACTATGCAAATGAGTTACTTTGATCATGTTGATGTACAGGGTGGGCCATTTATATGGAGACACCTTAATAAAATGGGAAAGGTTGTTGATATTAATGTGAGGGGCAACAATAAGGACTGTCCGGTGGCCCAGGGCCAGCGTGAGAGACACTTGGGACAGTAGACTGGATCATTACTGGCCCGATTGGGACAGTGCTGCCTTGTCACTAACATTTAATTTGTCTTTCACTGTTTGTCAGTTGCGTGCATTTTAAGTTTGTGCTTTTAAATCTTTAAATGCTACCTTCTCTGTAATGTAGTAAACAACATATTACTTTCCGATTCGTCTTATCTGACTGATTTGACCATGCTATTTTTTTTTTTTTGTAACCTGGTAACAACCAGTACAGCGTAGAAACAGCAACATGGCGGCAACATCAAATTAAAAGGCTAAATGTCTCTAACTTGTTGGAAGTAGACATTTACGTGGAAACAACACGACAAAATAAAAGTGAAGTGATGTTATGCATAGTTTGCCGTCAGTTTGACAAGTCAGCCACCTTTTGTTAAATAATTTCAAACTGCAATAAAATGCCTCCACATTTTCCATACTGCTCTTTTTGTGTGCATAACACTTATATTTACAATTGTTTTTTAAGTATTGAAATTCTAGATTTACAAACTTTATTTTTGACACATTATTTAAAATATGTGGTTTGAAAAAAGCTATTAACTTCCCTTTTTTGAGGTGGGGCCAGTGAAAATTTTGGCAAGGCAAGTAAAAATCTAAACCACATGCCCGATCGGACCAGTAGAAAAAATCCTTAGCGTTGAACCCTGGAGGGGGCTCGTAAATAACTCATGAAAGAATAAAGTTACGATAAAACCAAGCACACCATTGTTTTTCTTGTGAAATTTCCAATAAGTTTTATGAGGGAGAAGATTCAAAAATATAATGACTCACTAAGATGATTCAGAGTCGACTCTTTATTTTGAGAGACAATCTGCAAACTGATTGTATTGATGTATTGCTCTACTCTTTAAACAAAAATGGGAACATTAACAAAAGAAAATAGTTTAAATGTGATGAAATTATTATATAGTGAGCAAAAAGTCTACGCTGTAATTTAAAATATTAGTTAAAGTTCACTTAAAAAGAGAGTAAACCTGTTGCCTTATGTGCACAATTGCAAAAATTAAGTTGAATCAACTTAACAATTTTAAGTTTCAATGGGTTTACTCCCTTTTCTTAAGTAAATAATCATTTTTAATGTGTAACAACACTCGCTTTTCTCCATCTAAATGTAAAGACATGAATACAATAAAACAATGACGGTCACACTTTACAATAAGGTTCATTATTAATGTTAATTAATGTATTTACTAACATGAACAAACAATGAACAATACATTTACTACAGTATTTGTTCATGTTAGTTAATGAAAATACAGTAGTTCATAGTTAATTCATGTTGCATTAACTAATGTTAACAAGCATGGACTTGTATGTTAATAATGCATTAGTAAATGTTCAATTATGATTAATAAATGCTGTACATGTGTTGTTCATGATTACTTAATGTTAGTATATGCATTAACTAATGAACCTTATTGTAAAGTGTTACCACAATGACTATATTCAACATTACTAATCTTAAATGCAGATGTGTTTTACTCAGCCAGTCAGACTGTTGGACCAATCAGGGCTTAATATTGTAAACCAGATTGTGAAGATCCCTGCAGATCCTACATTTAGAGATTCATTCTGGCATAAATGAAGCCTCAAATACCTGATGTCCAATTATAGAGCAAAATGAAGCAAGAGTCTAGTGAAGCTCACAGAGGGGAACTCTTAAAAAACACACAATTTAGAAACAGATGCCACATTCTGCTGCTGCTAATAAATATTTTTATTATCATAACTGTCAGTTTCTGTGGTGCAGTTCACACCTGGAATTAGGAGGTGTTTTTTTTTAAATAATTTTTATTTAAAGAGGACAACAAACGTGCATACATTATGCTAGGGATAAATTAGATTAAGGGTGCGTTCACACCTGTGAATCGATTCAGTTGTTCCGAAACAGAGATTACAAATGTTACATTGTTGCTCTTGGAGCGGTTCGCTTTCACACTGCAAAGTTTCTAATCGGACCAAAAGAGCTAAACAAGTCACGTGTGAGTAAATTCTCCTCACATTGGTCAGAGTGTCATTGTCCCGCTCAGCTGTCTGGAGAGGTGGTGGTTTGGTGGTGTTTGACAAGGTGCGCGACGTGTCTGAAGAGTGAGGAGAGATGCGGTGGGAAGGGGTAAGAAGTGTGTGCAATGTTTGAGACGCGAGGTTACCGGGAGATTATCACTTGTTTGCATCCGGAGACTCGCGAAACTTCCCGCCCTACTCATAATTCTCTCTTCATATAGCCGTATGCCTATTACATATCCTTAAAACACTGTGATATAACCACGCTCGGATTGTATCGCTTTCTCACTGCAATCGATCCGCTCTAGAGTTTGTTTCAATCGAGCCGAGACCACCTCATTCAAGCGATCTCGGAGCGATTGATTTGGCGCGAATCCGAGAGCGATTGGTGGTTTCACATATGCCAAACTACCGCGCTAACCGGGTAAACGAGACAGGTTCCCAAACAAAAGTGTAGGTGTGAAAGCACCCTTACGCAGTTGTAATCGTAGAAAAAATCCTGACAAATTTTTTTGCAGCCCGACGCAAAGCAGAGACACTGTTAATATGAGCAATGTTCATTTATTCACCGAAAATTACCAAACAGTCAAAAACACAAAGCTGACAGAAACTAAAACAGCTGATGGAGTATACACTAACCTGTGCATTATTCAGACACAAGATGGCGCCAAATAGTCAAAAACACAAAGCTGACAGCAACTAAAACAGCTGATGGAGTATACACTAACCTGCGCATTATTCAGACACTAGATGGCGCCAAACAGTCAAAAACACAAAGCTGACAGATGAAAACAGCTGATGGAGTATACAGTAACCCACAGGTGTCAAACTCAGTTCCAAAAGGGCCGCAGCTCTGCACAGTTTAGTTCCAACCCTAATGAAACACACCTGATCAATCTAATTGAGTCCTTCAGGCTTGTTTGAAACCTACAGGTAAGTGTTTGACAAGGGTTGGAACTAAACTGTGCAGGGCTGCGGCCCTCCAGGAATTGAGTTTGACACCCCTGCACTAACCTGTGCATTATTCAGACACAAGATGGAGACAGACAGTCATAAACACAAAGTGAACAGAGTCTAAAACAGCTGATGGAGTATACACTAACCTGCGCATAATTCAGATGCAAGATGGCGCCAAACAGTCAAAAATACAAAGCTGACAGAAACGAATGTGTTTTTCACAGAGCATAAAAATGTTAATGGTTTTGTGGGTCTCGTCTATCAAATCTGAGCTTTATTTTGTATTTTCTATTGGATTCGGCTCAGGTGACTGGCTAGGCCATTCTACAGCTTGATTTTCTTTCTCTGAAAGCCTCTGAGAGTCTCCTTGGCTGTGTTTTGGATTATTGTCTTGCTGAAATGTCCACCCTGGCTTCATCTTAATCATCCTGCTGATGTAGATGTTGCACTGAAGCAGCTGATATTCATTTACACTGAGGAAGGGCAGAGGCTTGCTGAAGAACTACTGAGAGATTTCAGCTGCTGTCTGGACTTTCACTGCCGAACTACACCTTCCTTTCTTCATGTGCTCAATACTTTTTCCCTGCGACATTTCATTCAATTGTGCATATTTGTAAACTAATTAAATTAGCTTTTGCATATATGGATTTCTTTGGTTGGGGAAAATTTCAAGTGAGCGACACTTTTAGAAATACGTTTTCTGAGAAAAATGGTGACGTGTTCAATACTTATTTCCCTCACTGTAGACTCCTACAAAGACTCACTGTCGGGTCTGAAAGTGCGTTTTAATCAAGTATCTTGTAAACGTGTGCTGGTTCAATCCGCAAAACTGTTTGAGGCGCCCACAGAGACACAACAGCCTCTCTATGGTGTGCTGGTACCAAACAAACACAACGATTTTGATCTTCTCTCCTGTTTAAACACTACAATCGAATCAAATCATTCATTCATTCTCATCTGACTCTAAGAAAACCACATTTTATTGAAGCGAGTAACTCAAGCGTCTTTTAAAAAAGCAAACTCCAAACGCTGATCTATGAAACGATGCTCAGTCAGCGTGGTCTGCGTGTAAACACTGCATCTGCATTTCTGCACACGTAAATATCAGCCTGATCAAGGGGTTTCCCTGTGCGGCCGACATCTGGAAGTCATCGGGAATCGACTACGCTCTCCTGTGAGAACGGGTTTGATGACCAACAGAAAGAGTTTCTTTCCTGCTGCCCTTCTGGGAGGAAATCCACAGGTAGGGCCATGATGACTCGATGGCTGATAACAGTTGACTTATGCCTAGTTCAGACTGCGTGATTTTAGCCCCGATTTTGGCTCGCCGACAGGTTTTGAGAAATCGCCGACAAATGCCTGAAATCACAGGCAAATCGCTGCTCATGCACGTGAGTGACAATCACACAGTATGACCTATCAAAGACGCGATCTGAGAGAATCACCGATGAGTCGCCGATGCCTGTGAGATATTTGGCGTGCTGAATATCTGGAGCTGTCGGCGATTCAAATCATGCCGTGTGAAATGAGTTTTGACTGAAAATAACATCAGCGATCACCTACAGCCAATGAGAGAGCAGCTTTCACTTGTGTGAGTGTGTGTGTGTACCTGCTGCAGGCCAGCGGGAGGCTGGGGGAGAAGTTAAAAGCGATCTTTTTCGGTTTATTTGGACCCACGAAATGGAGGAAAAACTAGTGGAGGTTTGACAGGACTCAGGAGCAACCGTGTCTGTTTGAAATTTCATACAGAAAGAAATTAGTTTATTATCAACGTTGAGGAGAAATGGCTAATTTCCTTTAAACCCAGGTGAGCAAACATGTACATGTTCTACCCCATTAAAGGCTTCTTCCTCATTTTGTAGTTATGAGAACGTAGTTTGGACGAAGTTGTCGGTGATTCTTCCTATAGTAAAGTCATGCAATCTGAAAGCCCCTGTCGCCGATCCATCTTGCAGTGTAAACAAAGCAGCGACGAAACACTAGCCCAGATAGTCATGTGAAAACATCTGTGACACGACTAGTTGGAAAATCATGCAGTCTGAACTCGGCATTAGAGCTACCAGTACAATCAGAACACACTCTCTGGTATAAAAATGCACTCGACTGTTAATGACTGAAAATGAATTAGGCAAATAAAAATAAATTAAAAAATGACTCTGAATGTGGTGTTTAAGGAAAAATTGACAACAAAATACTTCACCAATATCGGACAGAAAGCGGTATGTCTAATATGCCAAGAAAGTATAGCTGTTTTGAAACCACAACCTAAGGGGGTGCTCACATCGAACATTCATTTACGTTCCAAACACGCAAGATGCACCGCGCTGCATTTTTGTTGACAAGCAAGAAAGTAGCATGGTGCACTTTTTTAATGTTGTTAGTCAACGACTGAATCAGCTGGGTATTATGCGAGATTGTTGCTGTTGATATTAATATAACTTTATTTTCAGGCTCATTGTTTACATTAACACACTCATAATAACATGACTTGGAATAACAAAGACTAAGATTCATCTTTCATTTTATGTCATAGTTTTATGATTGATATGAGCATATTAATACAAGCTCAAATGAGATTGCTGTGAATTTGACTGAAATTATATAATAATTCTGGTTTAATGTATTGATTTTCCATGCATACATTCACTTAAAAAAGTTCTTTAATCAAAGATGTGTGGTTTTTATCAATTGATCTGTATATTCTGCAGTGAGAATTATTCATTCATTTATTCATTTATTAGTCCCTTTATTAATCCGGGGTCGCCACAGCGGAATGAACCACCAACTTATCCAGCTAGTTTTTACGCAGCGGATGCCCTTCCAGCCGCAACCCATCTTTGGGAAAGCAGTGAGAATTAGATTATTGTAAATTTGACTGAATAGTAAACTTTAAAAAACTTATATAAATAAATTATTTTTATGTGTAAATATGAGATTTGTTCTATCAGTCATTATCTTTTCTATTCTCCACTGTAAAAACGATCACATTATTGTTATGAATATTATTATATCGTTTTATGATGATTGAAGAGTAAATATAAATAGCAGTGCAAATTCATTTGACTTGTAAATTTGACTCAATAACTATTTAAAAAGCTGTTTTGTGTTAATGTGACCTGTTTCAGTCTGATATTACATGTTCCATGCATACTGCCACTATAAATAAAAGTTATTTTTTGAAGGATTTGACATGTGGCCCTTGATGTGGCCCTCGGATCTAAAAAGTTTGCCCACTGCTGGACTAAGCCAAAGGAAAATAAATGAATGAAGTAGAAATTTTAAGAAATGGCTTCTTAATGATCAACATTGGGAACACTAAGCTTTGTATTTTTATTGGTATGGCCTTCTAGCTAAGGAACCATTGATAAAAAACTAGTCTTAGGGCTAATTTGGGAAAAATTAACTAAATGTACAATGTCCTGTGTTGTGTGATAAATAAACTGAAATTTGTATTTCATTAGCCCTCCTGTTGATTAATAAATCAAAAATTATAAATGCATAACCCCAATCTAACACAAACACATAGACAAACACACACATACACACACACACACACACACACACACACACACACACACACACACACACACACACACACACACACACAAGCACGCACGCACGCACGCACGCACGCACGCACGCACGCACGCACGCACGCACGCACGCACGCACGCACGCACACACACACACACACACACACACACACACACACACACACACACACACACACACACACACACACACGTGTTCCTATATCCCTGTGGGGACTCAACAGTATATTCTCTCCCCCACTACACCTACAACCCATCTTTACATTTTCAAAATACTTCATTCTGTGAGATTTACCCATGTTTACCTGTGGGGACTTCAACTTTCAAGTCCCCATGAGTCTGTGTGCATTCAGGTTTACGTCCCCACTGGGATATAAAAACACACACAAGAATGAGGGAAAACCTAAATGTTCAGAGTTTGTGATGAAGATGAGGTTATTTCTTTATGGAACATAGATTTGAGGATTTACATAAAATGTAGCCACTTTATTTTAGAGGTTTAGGGAAGGCGAGACATTTCTGACCCAAAGGGCGATTGGTGTATACAGAATTCAAGCACAACACGAGGGTCAATAGAAGTTTCTCAGTAAAGGTGGGTGAACATTTCCAGAGAAATATTTTACCGACCGGTGGAGTTCCCCAGGGCTCTGTTTTGGCTGTAATTTTCTATTTATATAGTCCCCCTTGAATCAATTTTTAGTCAAATATGGTCTTCTCAATGTTGTGTATGACACTCAGGTTTATTTGCCAGTCAATCTAAACTCCGTGGGTCTTGAATCCCTCAAGGCCTGTTTGACTGAGGTGAAGGCCTAGCTGTGTTTACTTTGAAATCTGAATTAATTACTTTCACCCCATCTGAATCTCCCTAAAATTGGACTCCATTATACAAGAGCTGTTATCTTTAAGTCTAGATTTTTTAAAGCCATTCGTCTGGTATGAGGTGTGAACTTTTCTCATCTGTTGTTGTCTGTTTCCCTTTTTGTACATTTGTTGGAAAGCACATCAGACAATAAAATTTGGTACAAAATTGTGCTATATAAAGCTGTCATTGTCATGAACACAAGCTGCTGTAAGCTGTTATATTTGCTGTTGTGATTCACTGGGACAGGGTGGGAACTGTCTGTGTTGAAGAAAAGGTTTTGTGTTTCTTTTAAATTATCACAGACATGATGAGACGCTCTGGATGTGGTTAGAGAGACGCAGTTCTTTGTAAACATGGGGAAAAAGTTACTTATAAAAGACTTGAGGGAAAGACATTGGTGAGGGGGGCTACTTGCATTACAATCATGCATTATTTATTTTACAAAGGTAACTCAGGCCCTGTTTAGTTTGAAAAAGCATAAGTTTTGCTACAGTTCCTCTATCCGTCCACACTACGGCGGAGTTTGAGAGCAGAAAACAGAGCGTTTTGGTAACGCTGAAGAGGCTGTTTTCATTCTAAAACACTGCTGCTGCGTCTCAGTGTGGATGGGGGAAAACGGAGACATCTGAAAACAAAGGCGGGGCTGCAGACATTCGCCTCTCTGATTGGGGCTTAATCCTCAATATTAAGTAGCCCAACACACACAGTTCAGTCTCGCATTCTCTCCGTGTAAGATCAGACTTTGCAAGTTTGACATGAAAAACAAACTCCCGAGTGTCATTTATAAAGTCATTCACATCACCCTGGCTATGCTTTTTCACTGTCTTAACAATCAAATGAAAACATGATGTGAGGAACTGCTGTTTTCATTTTGATATTAGCAACTTAAAAGACATCAAAAATGTTGAGGCGTCGTGTTGCTGCTTAATATGAGCGTAATCTTCATGAATATTTATAACGAGACGGCTGCCTACTTTCGTTTTCAGTGAAAATACGAAACATACCCCAATTTTCACTAAATATCAGCATTAATAATCAATAATGGCCATTTTAAAAGTATAACGTACAATAAGTTTATACAATAGAGAAAAAAAGGCAAGCAATGTCCGCGGTTACATTGATTAGGATATTGACCTCGCTTATCCTTGCGCTCAGCCAAAACACGTTACCTGAAAACCAGTAATAGATTCAAGAGACCAAAGTCGGGGAATATGTTGTTGATATAGACAACAAGATGAATTATAGATCACCTTTAACAAATATAGTGAGATTCAGTGGCGTAGCGGACGGGCCCGCAGGGCACGCACCGCGGGGGGCCCCATGTGATTAGAGGGCCCCGCGTCATCACGATTTTCAATAATTGAAAATCCGGCAACCGCAATAATCAAACTCTTCTGTGGTCTGTGGTCGGAACCAAAGTTCACAGGTCTGTGTTCTCTGAACACCTCGCAAGCGGTGGACTACTTCATTCTGATTGCTTGCTGAACTGCGTCATAGCTCATACCATAAAGTTGACTTGATATCAACTCTCCTCGACGCCCACACCAGAGAAGACGCGCCGCGCTGTTCCTCACCACTGGTTCTCATTGAAATAAATGACTTCTATTACTTTGACGCTCTCGCGGCTTTCGGTTTGTGATCGCTCCTCAGTTTGTCAAGACTTCCCCACGTTGTTGTCCACCCCGCCTCCATTTCCCGCTCCTTAGTTTGTGATCCCTCCTTAGTTTGTGATCGCTCCTCAGTTTGTGATCGCTCCTCAGTTTGTGATCGCTCCTCAGTTTGTGATCGCTCCTCAGTTTGTGATCGCTCCTCAGTTTGTGATCGCTACTCAGTTTGTGATCGCTCCTCAGTTTGTGATCGCTCCTCAGTTTGTGATCGCTCCAAAGTTTGTGATCGCTCCTCAGTTTGTGATCGCTCCTCAGTTTGTGATCGCTCCACAGTTTGTGATCGCTACTCAGTTTGTGATCGCTCCACAGTTTGTGATCGCTACTCAGTTTGTGATCGCTCCACAGTTTGTGATCGCTACTCAGTTTGTGATCGCTACTCAGTTTGTGATCGCTCCACAGTTTGTGATCGCTACTCAGTTTGTGATCGCTCCTCAGTTTGTGATCGCTACTCAGTTTGTGATCGCTCCTCAGTTTGTGATCGCTCCAAAGTTTGTGATCGCTCCTCAGTTTGTGATCGCTCCTCAGTTTGTGATCGCTCCACAGTTTGTGATCGCTACTCAGTTTGTGATCGCTCCTCAGTTTGTGATCGCTACTCAGTTTGTGAAGGCTGCGAAGACCCCATTGAGCTTGGAAAATATGGAAATCTGTATTTATACAGAAGAATCACATCCCTGATTGTGTTAAATGCATAGACAAAAAAAATTGTTGTTAAAACTAGTATTTCTAAAAATTTGTCCTCTTAAGGCAAGTCACTCTGCGGCCATCTTTGAAATACCTCTCGGGCAGTATGCTCGGGCATTCTGTCTGAATGGGGAAACCTCAAATTCTCCAAAAGTGTTTGCCCAACTTACAATTACATTACATATTTGGAATCACGACTAAAATTAAACAACAACTGTCTCATAAGTTTAGTTTATAAACGTTCAAATCAAACAAAATTGACTTATTTTCAGGTTGCCCAAGCTACTTGAAAGGAACGAGATCACGACACCAACCTCAATTACAGCTGTTCTACACATGATCATCCTCTGGATAATGATCGTCTGATCGCGCTGCTCTACTGAGGTAATCCACAACTTGGTCTTAATGTTGAATCTCCTCCAGAAATGACAGCGACTCTTTGTTTACTAGTTTGTGGGCGTTTGAGTAGCTGCTGTCATGTGATGTGCGTTTAACAGGACGGACTGCACCTCATATTCATTTCATACGGATTACAAAACCAAAAAAGGGTGCGCGACGTATTTGAGGACCGGGAGGGAGACGCTCGATTTCCAGGAGATTATCACTTGTTTGTTGGCATACGGGAGTCTCTGTGCATTTGCAGGAGACTCATGAAACTTCCGGGAGACTTGGAATGTCTGGATTGACCTCCCGCCCTACTCATAATTCTCTCTTTATATAGCCGTATGCCTGTTACATTTCCATTAAACACTGTGATATAGCCGGGCTTGGATCGTATCGCTTTCTCACTACAATCGATCTGCTCCAGAGTTCATTTCAATCGAGCCAAGACCACCTCATTCAGGCGATCTCGGACCATTTGTTTTGGCGCGGATACGAGCGCGATTGCTGGATTCACATATGCCAAATGAACCACGCTAACTGGGCAAACGAGACAGGTTCTGAAACAAAAGTCTAGGGCTGCGTCCGAAACCGCCTACTACTCAGTAGGTACTGCATTTGAATGTAAACGTACTACTCGGCCGTTATAAAAGTACGTTCTATACAGTATGAACATGAAAAGTATGAATGGAATTCGGACGTACTACATCCGCAATTTTGTCATGGTCACATGACCTACCTGCGTCAATTGCGTCGCTTTACTCCCATTCATGAATTCGCTCGCGGGGCATCATGGGATAGCGCAGCATGCATGGGATGCGCACTCTAGAATCTCGCTGGAAGTAGTAAGTCATCCGGGTACGTCTCGCATACTGATTTTCGAATTCTATGAATTTGGACATACTACTCGGCTCGCATACTGATTTAAGCGTACTATATAGTATGGAAGTATGCGGTTTCGGACGCAGCATAGGTGTGAAAGCACCCTAAGTGTACAGTATTTAAGCTAGATTTTAAGTAGAGCAGCTAATAGCTCACATTTTTCAAGTTGCTTGCTCAACACTGTTAAATTGACAAGACCTTTAACAACTCATTCGACTTACAAAAGATGAAAATTGGCCAGCCTTACTTTGTTGCTCTTAACAAATGTGCGTTAACAGCACTAAAACATTTGACATGCACTTGAATAAAAAAGTGTCCAAATGAACAGCAGACCTGAACGCACGATTCTTGAACTGAATAAACAAATGCAGTCTGCCTCTTTTCAGCCTTTAGAGGAGAGATGCTTTAAAAATGGGCTTTATTAGAGCAGATGTCATGGCACAGAGTCTCACCATCTGTGGACAGCAGCGATTGTGTGGTTTGTTTGAGGGGGGGGGAATGTGGCACTGATTCTTGTTTCTCTTTAGTGACTTGTACTTTGCCTGCTGGGAAGCTGCTATTGGTGAATTTCTTGATGGCCACAGAGAGCCTTTAACTGGCAATAAAAAAGGCCATTTGCTCTTTGATTCCTCCAGAGATGCTGGCAGAGAGATGGACACACTGGCATGCAAGGTGCTGGAGGTCTGAACACTGAATGTGTTCATGATCCTCACTCATTAGTGATCTTGCTCTCACACCTGCTCTATATGCACGCTACAGTTCGAACAGCATTTGTGCTAGTTTTATAGAAGATGCACTGAACTGATCAGATGTGAAAAACATTTAGAGAATGTTGGAAAAGATGATAAACTCCAAATATGTGCTGCAAACAAACTTTACCAACAAAGAAACTAAACCAGCCAGCCAACCAACTAGAAACAAACCAAGCCAACCAACCAACTAATCAGAAAACAATACGCTTATTTCACGCGGCCGCCATTTAAAGAACCAAAGCGAGGCTGCGGTGGGAAGAAACCCAGAAGTATAAGACCAGCACTGTAAACATTGCAGTAACATGCCGTGTACTATAAACCTCCAGCTGTTGCAGAGATTTCAAAATGCAGAAATGGTGTAAACATCACTTTAATATTATACAGTAAGCTTATTTTAAACAATTAAAAGCAATTTAGCATCAAACAAGATCACAATCTCAGTGATGTGCTTAAGTGTCCTCCTAGGCTTCAGCTCATGGCACTAGTTAAACACCATGAGGACGCTTTCCTGCTTCAGTCTATGTAACCCAGTGAGTGATAAACACTGCAGCACACCCTCGAGTTGTCTGTAATAGTGTTGTCCTGGAACTGAAGTTTTAAACCCGGCTATTTCCCCGCTAATATGGAAGCGCTGCTGAGCGCGGATGACTCGACTGATCTTGACGGCTGCTTCGCGCTTCAGTCTCCGTGTATCTGTGTTTGGTTTGCGCTCAGTTTACCGCTCTTCACCCAGTGCAAACACAGATACACGGACTGGAGCGCGAAGCAGCCGTCAAGATCAGCCGAGTCACCAAGCAGATCGCTCTGCCCTTCTGTGTTTGTGCTCAGTATACAGCGGTGGATGAACAGATGACCTTCTCGGCCAATCACAATCATTTCTGTTGAGCACTGGTGAACACAATGGCAAATCAGCGCTGTTTCAAGAAAGCCATCAACATTGCCTTAAATGTTGGCGCGAAATTGCCAGTTTTTTCTTTTAATTCAGTATCGTGACGAGTTTAATACAGTGAAAGAATCAGTTTATTAACTCGAGTTTGATAAATGGCATCTAAAACGTGTGTTTGGAAAAGAAAACGTTTGCTAACTAGTGCCATTTCCCTTAACTTAGCTGAAAATGAGCTCTGATATCCCTTTTATTTTCAACATTCATTCAGATCGGACCTTCGGGTCACCTGGAAGGAGGAGAAATTATAAATTTATGTCACTTTATCTTCGCTGATAAGATATTTAGCAAAGTACACAACATTCCTATGCAACTCCCAATGATACTATTGGAGAATTATAGAGGAACTTTTATTATGTAATCACTATATAATCACTGTATAATCTGCCACTATTAAAATACTGTTAAAACATATAGAAATACATTCAAGGGATGCAGAGCAAAACACACAGAAGTAAACAGCGGTGAAGTAAGACCATTCAGACAGCATATGCAACATGTATTGATGTATTGACCATGACAAAAACAACTTAAAAACAACTTTGCTCAACCTGGATGGCAATATCATGCATAGGGAGAATCATTTAAAAAGTGTTGAAATATGACCTTTAAGATGTGCAAAAACAGAAAAACATACAGCTATCAATATAAAGGCTAGAATCCTATTGGAGCCTGGAAATAACGTGATGCTCATGCTTCACCACTGTTTCATGATGACTATAGGAAAAACCTGTATATAAACTGTGGGTTTTGGAACATTTGTAGGAGAGAGATCGATCGACCAACTCTGCTGTAACAATAAACCTCTTCAACTTGACAACTTTGAAGACCTCAGCCTCTTTTTTGAAACTTAGAAGATGTTTGTCGAGATCCAGCGCAACTTTCCACAACAATACTTCCGTGTTTCTTCCCACCGCAAGCCTCGATTTCGCTTTTGAAAATGGAGGCCGCGTGAAATCAGTCTATGGGTAAACCACCACACAGACGCACTACCACAACTATCTTTACTGGGGGCTTCCAATAGACGTAAATATGTTTATACTGTACAGACTGTACATTTCTGTATATTCTGTCTGTTTTACATTTTCACGTCGGAACTTGCGACCTTAGTTGGCTAACGATGGTTTTGGGAAACGCACCCCTGGATGGGAGACTGCATGAGAAAGGGTGCACTCACACTATGCTATCCGAACCGTGCCCAGGCGCGCTTCCCCCGATTCATTTGAGAAGTGTGAGTGCTCTGAATCTGGCTCAGGCGCGGTTCAGTTGGCTGGCCCTGACCCGGTTGGAAGAGGTGTACCAGAGCGTGGTATACTCGTAGTGTTAGTGCAAAGCGTGCCTGAGCTTGAAACTAATGCGTGGTATTGTCCTGCCCCTCCTCCACTGTGATTGGACGGCTAGCTCGAAAGGAGCACTGGTGATTTTATTATTTCTAATAATAAATAATTACTAATATAATAAAAGGATTGCTCATTTCTAATTTATAGTCTAATATAGTAGTCGTAGTACTAAAAAAAAATCAAGCCTTACGGAGCAATAATAACAATACTTTGCATCAAACAAAAACACAAATCAACGTAGCCACAATAAATAGCCAACAATCGTACATTGTATAATTTATATTATATATTTACTACTTTTAGAGCTTGAAACTGTCTGTGAAAACCAACATGAACATTTTTCAGAGCATGCTTTTGAGTTGTGGATCGACATCACAGAGAGCAAATAACTGGAGTATTTTGGGTCTGAACGGCTCCTTTAATGTCGTCTGCCACATAAAACGAGACTCATTCATGATACACCGCCGCTAATTTGTGTCACGTTCATGAAGAACGTTCCAGCTTTCTCTGAGGCACAAAATGAAGCGTAATTAGCCGAGGCATTCAGAGCCACACAGCTGTTTATAAAGCTCATTCCAGCAACAGAATGAAGAGATTTCAGCTGGATTTCACTTGTCTGGTGTAAAGTGGTGTATGTGATCTTATTAACTATGGAGCCAGAAATATGGCAAAATTATTAGAATTTTAATTCCATATGGTTTGATTTATACACAAGTGTCAATTACTCTTCCCTGAACCCAGAAGTCTGACCTCTGACACACAAAATTCCATAAAAAATAAACAAATAAAATGATTAAATAAATTAAATCAAACATTAAATAATAAAAAAATAAATAAAATACTAATATAAATAATTGATTAATTAATTAATATTATTATTAATAATAATAATAATAATAATAATTAATTCAATTCAACTGTTTATTGTCATGTGCACAGTAAGGAAACACGTCTCCCTGTACAATGAGATTCTTACTTTGCCGTCCACAGTGAAGTCATACACACAACATACACATCATACACAACATACACATAAATACACATATATACACAGAAGTGACTGAAGTATGATTATAAAATGTAAGTATATAAATATCTATGAAAGTAAACAATATATAAACCTGATTTGAGTAATGAAACCGATGTAAACAATGTACAGTGTTTTTTTTTTTTTATTGTGCTTATTATGCAAAAAGTGCCTAGTGCAATTGGCTTATGTGCAAAAAAAATAAAATAGTGCAAAATGGGATGGAGTATGTAGTGTTGTACTGAGCAGAAAAAGAGACTGTTATGTACGTTGGTTATCTGTTTAGAAGTCTGATAGCTGATGGGAAGAAAGAGTTCTTGAGTCTGGCAGTCCTGCATCTCACACTCCTATACCTCCGCCCTGAGGGTAGGAGTGTGAATAATCCGTGTTGTGGGTGAGTGGGGTCGTTCAGGATGGAGGCAGTTAATTAATCAAATAAAAATAATAATATAATTAATTAAAAATAGTTACTAAAACTATCATGTTTATTTAAAAAAATAAAAAAATAAAAATGTAAAAATAAATAAATAAAAAATAGTTACTAAAACTATTAATGTTTAAAATGTGTTGAAAAAATTCTCATTAAACAGCATTTGGGAAATGTTTGAAAGAATTTAAATAAAATAAAGAATAAATAAACAAATACATAAATAAATAAATAAATAAATAAGCATAAATTGCATAAATTAAAAAAATAACAAAAATTAATAGATAAAAATATATACATAAATTAAAAACAACAAAATAAATAAATATTAAAATTCCATAAATAAAAAAATACAAAAAAATAATAATTCAAATTAAAAAGTAAATAATGAATAAATAAAATAGATAAACAAAAATGCTTATATAAATAAATAAAAATGAAATAAATAAATACTATAATAAATAAATAAAATAGATAAAATACTAAAATAAATACATAAAAATAAATAAATAATAAATAAAATAAATAAATAAAAAATAAATTAACAACTTTATAACAATAAAAAATAAATAGATAAAAAAATATTAATATAAATACATACATAATGAAAAACAAATAATAATAAATGAAAACAAATGAATAAATAACGATGAAATAAATAAATAACAATGAAATAAATGAATAAAGGCGCCACGGAGAAGGAGTGGGTAGCACGATCGCCTCCCAGCAAGCCTGTCAGGCTTTATTCTGTGAGAACAACCAGTTAACATACCTTATAATTTTGCCATACAGTATATCTTATAACTCCATATACTAAACCTTTTTAGCCAAGATCTGCATGCCACAGAAGTCTATTAACATTTGGAAAGTCTTACCATGGTGGCAGAACCTGCTTCATAACAGAATGAGCAAACACATCCAATAAAAACTCTCAGTGTCCCTCAACACCTGACACACAAACCATCTGGCGCAAAGGCACCATTCTGTCATAGACCACCGCGGCCTGCAAACGTCATCCATCTGAGCATATACAGAGCAGTCGCTAACACTAGGAGACTACACACACTTTTAAACATTTACTCGGTCACACAAACACTCTTGTTTTTCAGCAGGTTTTAAAAAGACCCTCTTAAATCTCCATATCCCAGCATAACGTCAATACAGTATGAAGCCAAACTGTCTTTTGTACAAGTCTGCCAACTTAAGAAACTAAGGGCTGTGTTCAAATGCCAGTGTGCCGCATGTCTATCTACTGTCTAATTTGGCAGCTCATTTCAAAGAGAGTTACAGTGTGGCTCAGTTAATAAATCAATTCAATTAAACACACAGCTCTCCTCATGGAATACACTAATCAGCACACAAAAATCAACAAACACTGGGCTATTTTTATATTTATCAATATTTTACAGTAAAATATCAGGAGAAATTAATATGTTTTTCCCTGTAATACTCAATTCATCAGGTAAAACCATTTAAAAGTGATATAGGCTACTTTTTTTCTTTTCATGTTACATTCCACGATTTTCACAGAGTAGATTATGATTAATAATTCATCTGACTTTCCAGGACTATGAAAAAAAACAACCTGAAAACAAATAAAGCAACTGGAATAAAAAAAAACTGGGCTGAAAACAACTAGCAAATGAATAAACACACCAATAAAACCAAGTAAATCAGAAAAAAACAAAACAGAAAGACGAATAAACCAACTAATAAACTGAAAACAGAAAGCAAACTGTAAATAAAGGAAAAATAAAACAATAATACGTAATCTACCCAATTTGGGGGTGTGAGGAAAATTAACCAACTAACTGATAAATCAACCAGAAAACAAACAAACCAACTGGAAAACAAAGAAACCAACCGACTAACGGCCAGAAATCAATTAACAAACAGAAAATAGGAAACTAACTGTACAACAAACAAGTAAACAAAAAACAAACAACAACAAAAAAAACAAGAATACAAACTAACAAGAAAAAAAAATTACCAACAATAACAATTAAAAAATAAATAAACCAACCAATTGCAAACCAATTAATTGATAAATCAACCAGAAAATAAACAATTTAATTACAATACCAAACAGAAAACAAACTAACCAACTGGTAAACAAATAAAACAAACCAATTAACTGGACAAATGACCAAAAAACAAACAAACCAATCAAGAAGATGCCTGGAAAGCAAACAAACCAATCAGAAAACCAACTGAAAGACGAACCAGCCAACTATGAAACCTGACTGAAAAAAAATAATAACTACAGTAATTAACTGACCAGAAGACAAACAAAGAAACTAATTAACTGACCGTAAAACAAACTTACCAATCAGAAAACCAACTGCAAAACAAACAAATTTAGCAATTAACTGAATAAAAATTACCAGAAAACAAATGAATCAATCAGAAAAACTACTGAAAACAGACAAAGCAATTAAGGAATAAACAAACTGATTAGTTGACTAAAAACCAACTAGAAAACAAACCAACCAATCAGAAAATTGACTGAAAAACCTAAACTAATTGACTACAAAAATGACAGAAAAACAAACAAACAAACCAATCAAAAAAACTGCAAAAAAAACTAAACAAAACAAAGCAAAAATCAATTGGGATAAAAAGATCACCAAAAAAAAAACTATCAGACAAACAAACCAACTAATTAACTAGAAAAGCAATCAGAAAACAAACCAACCAATCAGGTAATTGACTGGAAAACAAACAAACCGTCTAGTTAACTAGACAAATGAATAAACAAATAAACCAATTAACTGAGCTAATGACCAGAATACTAATATGGAAACAAACCAATCAGGAAACCGACTGGAAAACAATAGAAACAAACCAAAACTACTGGAAAACAAGCAAATCAACCATACAAATGAAAAATAACCAAGAAAACCTCCAACAAAACAAACTAACCAAATGGTAAATAAATAAAACAAACCAATTAACTGGACAAATGACCAGAAAACAAACAAACCAATCAAGAAGATGCCTGGAAAACAAACAAACCAATCAGAAAACCAACCAGAAAACAAACAAACCAATCAATAAATTTACTGAAAAACCAACCAACTAGCTAACTAGACAAGTTAACAGACAAATTAACTAATTAACTGAACAACTAACTGGAAAACAGAAACAAACCGATTAGAAAAACAACTGGAAAACAAACCAACCAACTAATTAACTAGAAAAATGACCAGTCAACAAACAAACCAATCTGAACACTGACTGGAAAAAAATAAAGCAGCTACAGTAATTAACTGACCAGAAGACAAACAAAGCAACTAATTAACTGCCCGGAAAACAAACTTACCAATCAGAAAACCAACTGGAAAACAAACAAATTTAGCAATTAACTGAATAAAACTTATAAAAAAAAACAAATAAATCAATCAGAAAAACTACTGAAAAACAAAGCAAATAAGAAATAAACAAACTGATTAATTGACTAGAAAACCAACTAGAAAACAAACCAACCAATCAGAAAATTGACTGAAAAATCTAAACTAATTGACTACAAAAATGACAGAAAAACAAACAAACAAACCAATCAAAAAACTGCAAAAAACTAAACAAAACAAAGCAAAAATCAATTGGGATAAAAAGATCACCAAAAAAAAAAACTATCAGACAAACAAACCAACTAATTAACTAGAAAAGCAATCAGAAAACAAACCAACCAATCAGGTAATTGACTGGAAAACAAACAAACCATCTAGTTAATTGGACAAATGAACAAAGAAATGAACCAATTAACTGAACTAATGACCAGAATACTGATATGGAAACAAACCAATCAGACAACCGACTGGAAAACAATAGAAACCAACCAAAACTACTGGAAAACAAGTAAATCAACCATACAAATGAAAAATAACCAAGAAAACCTCCAACAAAGGATGGATGAGACTGTGGGAAACCATGAACGAATCACCCAGGAACAATAACACTGATACAACAACTACAGAATAAAAACCATCACCAAATAATCTCCAAAACAGGGAGTATTTCAGGACAAACACAACAGGTTTTCTCAGGACTGGCTCAATGCAAATCGAAACCATTCATAGGATTTTTATGGTACAATTATGGAAGCCACTGAGAAAGTACTGGCAAACCAGGAGATGAAATGATACACGTTTTCTAATAATGAATAAAAAAGTGCCTGAGACACAAGCACCAAGGGGGGCTCTAGCTGGAATAAACGCAAGACACATGGAAAAAGACCAATGATTTCCTGAAAATTGAAGAGGATTCTGAGAAACTGGCTTCTGTCTGCAGGGATGGAGAGAACGCTGCGTCCAGGATTGTGTGAAATGGACACCAGAGAGTAAGACAAGCGGAATATTCACTGACATTTTTATGCAACGTCATTCATTTAGCTTTTCCCAAGAAACTGTTGGAGAGCATATATCTATATTTATATTGAGTTATTTATGTTAAGGTTTATACAGGCAGAAAGTCGCAGGGGTTTATGGGTGTCATGCAGAGATGGAGAGTGAGGATCTGTGAATGTGATACCTGGATCTGTGCTGCTGCTCCAGCGTTTTGCGTTTGGCTTGAGCCTCGAGTTGCTGCAGGTGCCGATGGCGGCGTTTACGGCACGGAGCCACGTCTGTGATGTCATTCAGACTGTCATCCATCGGGCTGCATTCTGGCATCTCTGAGAGACAAAACATGGAGATGTTCATGGGCTCTAGCAGATGCGCAAAAGCCTACGGACAATTTAGCCTACCCAATTCACCTGTACCGCATGTCTTTGGGCTGTGGGGGAAACCGGAGCACCCGGAGGAAACCCACAGGGAGAACATGCCAACTCCACACAGAAACACCAACTGGCCGAGGATTGAATCAGCGACCTTCTTGCTGTGAGGCGACAGCACTACCTACTGCGCCACTGCGTCGCCCTGGCTGAGTTATAACCAAATAAAGGTCATAAATAACCCAACAAAGCACCAAATATTTAACCCAACTGGTTGAGTTATTAATAAATAACCTAATAAAGGTTAAACATAACCTAACAAAGCACCAAATATGTTTAACTCAACCATTGGGTGAAATGAATAACTCAGCGTTGTTTAGTGTGTAGATTTGTTTTAGTTTTTCTGAATTTAGCCACATTTTCTCGGACAGAAATGGTACGGACTATTTGTTTTGAGAACACAGTGCTCAGCATAAACGTAGAATAAATATAGCCAAAATATTTGGGTGCTTTTGAACTGTCTGATGAAGAGCCGTGTGCTTGAAGCGTCACATGCTTTGTGTCAGCCTTTTTCATTTAATAAACTTGTATGTTGGAGCTTTGGTGTTGCCGCCTTTTTGAATATATAAGGTGCTTTAAACTAATCAGTTTTATTAAACAGGTATATTCATTAAAATAAGAGTTTGATCACCGAACATCTTTAAGAATAGAAAGATAATACACTTAAATTCAAATGAGTTATTGCAAGAAAATAAAATTACAACAACAAATTAACTAAATTAGATTTTTTTTTTTTTGTATCTCTAGATTTTTTCTGTTTATTTAAATTTCGTTGCCTAACATACTAATTTGACTACCGTTTTTTTTTTTTTTTTTTTGTTGGATTAGTTACAGTTATGGATTTGGTAATGATTAATCAGATGAATATAGACAGGATTAAAATTGCAACCATTTTGGTGGCATATGCGCCTGAAATTTTATTTATGCGACCTCAAAATATAATTGGGAGCATTTGTGCGAGTGCATAAAATTGTTGTGTGTGACCAGTTTTTACTGCAAAATGTTCACCACATAGGGGGATTCGGGAGACATTCATGCAGAATGCATCTCTGCACTTGAAATGCAGCGCTCAGGAATGGTTTAAAACAGTTGTCATGTCAAATTGCTGCAGTAAACAAAGCAAAGTCCGTAATGCTTGCCCCGCCTTCGCACTCTTATTATTGGCCCACTGCTCTAGCACTGAAATATCAGCTGTCAATCACTCAGTCAATACCTTCTGGCTTGTGATGACAGAGAGAGCTACTACTGCGAAAAACTGTAAAGTGCTGAAGATGAGAATGAAGATAACACTGACAGATTTTGTTTTAGACACCATGGCATCTAAAGTTACAAATAATGACACATCTTACTAGTGATCATGTGCTGAATGTGAATAGAGAGTGGATAAAAGACTTCCGTTGGCTTCAAGTCCGCTATGAAAAGTCTGTGGGGTGGGATTTTCAGGTAACTGTTTGCCACATCTAGCACGAGAGCTTCAGTTTAATCCTTCATATAATCGCCAGATGCTGTCCGCCGTGCAAGTGGCAGCTATATGTCAAATTTAACATCACGTACACCATCGCAAACAGGCTTACACTGAGTGAACTAACATCGCTGCTCATGAAAAGACAGCTATGGCTATTAACACAACGTATGCATATAATAAGGTACAGTATATGTCAAAAGCATCAGTGCAATATCAGACAGCACCCGTGAGAACAGCACAGTTATATCGTTAACAGATTCATTCATGTCCAGCAGTGTGTGCAGGGCCGATGAGCGCTCCGTGTATCTTTTGCTCACTCAGTTATGTTATAAAAATCTATTGTCTTGTGATAACGGGATTTCATAGAGACATATTTTCCTCACGCTTGCATATATATTTTTTTGCTTATTAGTTTAAATACTGTTGATTTCAATTGCAATAAATATGCTTGTATAACACTTGTAGTAACGATGCTTATAATTGGTGGGTGCGACTAAATTTTGGCTGATGCGCCTACATTTTAAAAGTTAGGAGCACCGGTGCTACCAAGCAAAAAGGTTTATTTCGAGCCCTGCTATATAAATTTTTTATTCATTTAGAGATCTGTGAGAGGTGTACTCAATGATGCTGAGCACTGTATAGATATTATACAGATATTATAGATAGATAAATATATATTTTAATTAGAGGCATGTTTATTACTAATATTATATAATTATCTGAATATTTTTCTGTATTTCCATACTTTTTATTTCATTCATTCATTCATTTTCCTTCCATTAAATATTCCCTTTATTGATGGACTGTGGGGGAAACCGGACCAGCCAGAGGAACCCCACGCCAACACGGGGAGAACATGCAAACTCCACACAGAAATTCCAACCGACCCAGCGGAGGCTCAAACCAGCGACCTTCTAGCTGAGAGGCAATAGTGCTAACCACAGCCACTGCGCCGCTCTATTTAATTCAATTCCTCAGGTTTATTTAAAATGCATCAAGCAGTTTTTAATACTTTCTTCTAATTCATTCTATGAGCTCCATAGTCATCTGCTGCCAATATGATGCTTTCAGCCATTCAAAAAACAAAGCAGGAGATGATTTACTGATATTTGTGAATGTTTGCTTGTATAAATGACTCTGAACAGGATTAATGGAGGTTCTCGCAGGCTGACGGCCAAGATAGGATTCTGCGAACACAATCAGCATCATAAACGCATTAAAAACATGTCGAACATCAACATTCAGCATCTTACATGCAACAAAACAGCAGGACTGCGTCAGCCTCATGTGATACGACAGCATAGCACAGTGGGAGAATGCTCAAAACTGCAGTGAATTTCATCTGCTATTTGCATTTTGACAGTAGTTAGTGTGTAATGTCTCCACTGGTTTAACCCTCATACCACATTCAGCTGCATTCCCACTTATCAGAGAAGTAAAGCATGGATTTGACTCATTAAAAGAATTAAAAACACACACACAGTTTTACATTCGCGAGTCATTTTGACCCAGGCATGTATGGTGCACTGTTAGGTGTCAAAAATACAAATTGCAAAAATCAAAGCAGTGACTGTAAATCTTTTGTATATTATATTTAGCAGCAACATTAACTTGTGCAATTTGGGGATGAATTTAGTTGATAAACATGTAAATGGGGCGGCACGGTGGCTCAGTGGTTAGCACTGTGGGCTCACAGAAAGAAGGTCGCTGGTTCGAGTCCCATCTGGGTCAGTTGGCATTTCTGTGTGGAGTTTGCATGCTCTCCCCGTGTGGGCGTGGGTTTCCTCCTGGTGCTCCCGTTTCCGGCTATAAGTCAATTGAACAAACTAAATTGGCCTAAAGGGGCGAGGCAGTTGCGCAGTAGGTAGTGCTGTCGCCTCACAGCAAGAAGGTCGCTGGGTCAAACCTCGGCTCAGTTGCCGTTTCTGTGTGGAGTTTGCATGTTCTCCCTGCCTTCGCGTGGGTTTCCTCCGGGTGCTCCGGTTTCCCCCACAGCCCAAAGACATGCGGTACAGGTGAATTGGGTAGGCTAAATTGTCTGTAGTGTATGAATGTGTGTGTGGATGTTTCCCAGAGTTGGGTTGCGGCTGGAAGGGCATCCGCTGTGTAAAAACTTGCTGGATAAGTTGGCGGTTCATTCCGCTGTGGCGACCCCGGATTAATAAAGGGACTAAGCCGACAAGAAAATGAATGAATGAATGAATGTAGCATGTACACATGACAAATTTGATTTCTCCACGTACCACTAGAAGATAGCCGGCGTACCACTAGTGGGACACGTACCACAGTTAGAGAACCATTGATTTAACACATTCATAACCGCGCTCATGTATTACTGTCATGCTTAAAATAAAAAAACGCTGAATTTCATGATCTATAATCCCTAATCATAACTCCTGTACAGCAGTCCCACAACATTCTGACACTGGAATACCCTGTCAGAACAGTCTAGTGGCTGAGAATGGGCTGTTTACAGTGTCTGCTATAATGTTAATGTTGTTTTCGTGTGTTTACATTTATAAACATGGCCACTGTGTAAACACACAGTACAGTTACGATCTTATGGTCACATTAGATCATTATGATAACAAAATATACGCCTTCAGTGATCCTTCAGCATCCCTTACCAACAAAACATTCGATGTTAAAAGATAAACCAGCTGACTTTTTTCGATGTAAAGAATTGGCATTAAGAGGTCAAAATTGGACAAACTAGGGGGTGTGTGTGTCCTGAGAGGTTGAAAACCTCTAAACAGATACTACTATGAAACTACATGGGTTTAACTCACTATTTGGTGCAACAAACAACCAAACCACATTAAAGGCTTAAATTACGCTTCATGTAAAATCTCTTTAAGCACAAAAACATTCCCAAACACACACTCTGAAACACACACCACTGACTCGAGAAGGGAAACGGACAATAACTGAAGCTCAAAAGGCTCTGTCTGAGAATCTAAACCAAGACGAATCACACCTAGCAACCATACACTACAATTCACACTGTTTACAGCGTCACGTGACTGTGAAAGGGGCTTTTCTGACGGTGCTGCGCTTCACTTTTCTGACTCTGCAGGGTTTACACAGGGGGAAAAACAGAGGAATTGAGCAACTCGGACTAAATCATGTGGCGACTCCACCTCATTTCCCTTTCTGTGCCTCCAAACTGTGACTCAATGGAGCCCCCAAACACAGCCTGATGTCGAAATACAACAAACGCACACTGGGTTGCCAAGGAACAATTTTAGCAGATGACGTCATCATAGTTGGGTAAGCAACTTTTGTACTGAAAAAAAAAGATTCGGGATACCTATAGTGATGTTACGTCTCAAGCGGATTCAAATCATCCTTCAAGATGTTTAAAACATGATTAAAGGCCTGTCTTTTTAGTGAAGCATACATGCAATGCATCACATAACTGTAGGATGAGCGAGTGTGCTCCATGCAGGTGAGTGGGCTTGACAAACCACCTGCAAGAAACACTTGCCAGGAAGACAAAAAAAAATCATAAATAAATAAACAAAACATAAAACAAAACAAAAAAATTAAATAAAAAATAAATAAACAAAACAAAAAATAATCTAAAATTTTAAAAATAAAATAACAAAATATAAAAGCAAAATAATTAAATAAATAAAACAAACCAAAAATAATATAAAATGAAAAATAAAATAAAAAAAACATTAAAAAACTAAACTATAAATATATATATATATATATATATATATATATATATATATATATATATATATAAAATAATTATATTATATATATATATATATATATATAAAATAAAATAAAACAAAAAATAACAAAATAAAAAAAATTAAATGAAACAAAAATAAATAAATAAATTGAAACAAAACAAAAATAATATAATAAAATAACACAAATAACAAAAAACAAAATAAAACAAAACATTAAATAAAATAAAAAACATAAAATAACAAACCAAATAAAACAAAAAATATAACAAAACAAAATAAAATAGCAAAAAATTAAAATAAAATATAAAATAAAATAAAACAAATAAATAAAACATAAAACAAAATAAAACAAAACATAAAATAAAATAATTGATTGACAAAACATTAAACAAAACAAAAATAAAGCAAAAAAATAAAACAGAACAAAAAATAAAATTCGATAAACTTTAAATAAACAGATTCACCTTCTGTAGGAGGTTTTGGGTCGAGGCGTTTGGGTTCTGCTTCCTGTTCATCTTCCGTACTTCCTCCATAATCACTCTCTTCATCAGGACTCTTATCTGCTGCCGCCTCCACCGCTTCATGATCTTCACTATCTGCCTTTTTCTTTCTAAGAGAACAGAACAAGTACAACACGCACTGAATGCATTCAGATGACAAACTAACGAAAAAGTTTGTGTGAACAGGTTTGATGATGTGTTCATACGGTATACACTACAGTTTAAAATAAGATATTATTATTTTTAAATAAAAAATCTCATTAAGCACATGTACAGATATTTTTAAAATGCATATATTTTTAAATTCCTAAATTATACCTTACAAAAAGGGTATAAAAAAAGAAGGGCGGGGAGGGGGGTGGGGCAAGCGCGCTTCGGCACGGTTCAAGGCAACTGTACCTATTGTGAGTACGCCCTTAAACACATAAGCAGGATTTTAGAATGATTTCTGAAGGGTCATGTGACGTTACATGATACATTATGTGACAATATTGTGCCAAGTTGGTAGGACATCTAACTTTAAAAAGCCACAAATCACAAACATTTGAAGAACATCCGTTTAATAAATGATTGCATTAAAAAACAGGACCCCCTTTACTGCACCATACCCCCCCCCACCATACCACCTTAAAACAACAACCTTAAAACATTATGCAATTCTGAGTGTGCCTCACACAGGTGAATAAGCTTGACAAACCACCTGTAGAAAACACTCTCTCTCTATATCCAAAACAACTCCCCCTCCTTACTATCAAGCACTTAATTCTCTGAGCACTAGCAGTTCCTTTATATAATCAGCCCTTGTTGTTTGCTTTGCCTTCTCTTGTTGAATCGCTGAACACCTCCTCGATTGTGAGTAGATTTGGACAAAAGCATCTGCTAAATGCATTTTTGTCTTTAGTTATCAATAATTGTGAACAACACTCACCGGCCACTTTGTTAGGTACACCTTACTAGTACCAGGTTGGACCCCCTTTAGATTCAACAAGCTACTGGAAATATTCCTCAGAGATTTTGCTCCATGTTGTCATGATAGCATCACACAGTTGCTGCAGATTTGTCGGCTGCACATGCATGATGTCAATCTCCCGTTCCACCACATCCCGAAGGTGCTCTATTGGATTGAGCTCTGGTGACTGTGGAGGCCATTTGAGTACAGTGAACTCATTGTCATGTTCAAGAAACCAGTCTGAGATGATTGAACTTTATGACATGCTGCGTTATCCTGCTGGAAGTAGCCATCAGAAGATGGAGACACTGTGCTCATAAAGGGATGGACATGGTCAGCAACAATACTCAGGTAGGCTGTGGCGTTGACACCATGCTCAACTGGTACTAATGAGCCCAAAGTGTGCCAAGAAAATCTTCCTTACATCATTACCAGCCTGAACCGCTGATACAAGGCAGGATGGAGCCATGCTTTCATGTTTTTGAGGTCAAATTCTGACCCGACCATCCGAAATTCTGCAGAGCTCGGTTGTAACGAGTGCTTATTTGAGTCACTGTTGCCTTTCTATCAGCTGGAACCAGTCTGGCCATTCTCCTCAGACCTCTGGCATCAACAAGGCATTTGCGCCCACAGAACTGCCACTCACTGGATATTTCCTCTTTTTCAGACCATTCTTTGTAAACCCTAGAGATGGTTGTGCATGAAAATCCCAGTAGATCAGCAGTTTCTGAAATACTCAGAGCAGCACGTCTGCCAGCAACAACCATGCCACGTTCAAAGTCACTTAAATCCCCTTTCTTCCCCATTCTGATGCTCAGTTTGAATGGCAGCAGATTGTCTTGACTGTGTCTACATGCCTAAATGCATTGAGTTGCTGCCATGTGATTGGCTGATTAGAAACTTGCGTTAACAAACAGTTGGACAGGTGTACCTAATAAAGTGGCCGGTGAGTGTACATTACTCAATATTTGAAGTTGATAAAAAAATCATTTTTAGGACTACTCTGTCCAACTTCAACTGCTGACTACTGTAAACCTTCCTAATTTTAGAACAGATGTTTTGCTCATTTTAAGTTTGAATCATGAGCACAGACAGGAAAATGACTCAACACAAAACTGGAAGTGGAAATCAGCGTAATGCGATCATGGGATTACCTAACGAAATCGAATGTTTAATAACAGGAAAGCGGGGAAAAAGTGAGAGAAAGATCCTGATGAAATGTGGCGCTGGTCTTTTCTTTCTTCTTTACCTCGGTGATCTCTCCTCCTCAGCCTCCTCCAGCTCTCGGACCCTCTGCTGCAGGGCTCGGAGTTTGGCTTTCTTCTCATTGAGGACCAGCACAAAGCGGCTGTACAGGTCTCTCTCTAACGCCTCCTTTCCCTTCACGTATCGTTCCATCCTGAAAAACACAGAGAGATCTAAATAGCTGGCATGGACAGGAGTGGAAATGTTTAGTTGCGGGGGTGTTTGTATTACTTTGGTGGTTTTAAAGCAGATAAACACTCAACTAGGGCTGGGCGGTGTGACAGATCTCATTCATTCATTTTCGGCTTAGTCCCTTTATTAATCAGGGGTCGCCACAGCAAAATGAACCCTCAACTTATCCATAAAATGTTATACGCAGCGGATGCCCTTTTAGCAGCAACCCAACACTGGAAAACACCCACACGCTCTTGCACACACTCACATACACTACAGCCAATGTAGTTCATCAATTCCCCTACAGCGCGTGTGTTTGGACTGTGGGGGAAATCAGAGCACACAATAAAGGGAGAACATGCAAACTCCACACAGAAATGACCACTGACCCTGCCGGGGCTCGAACCAGCAGATTTCTTGATGTGAGGCAAATGTGCTACCCACTGCGCCAACCATGACAATGAACTCATATTACGAAATAAAGTTGAAGACAAAAATGATCAACCTACTGTACAAAACGTATGTATTCCTCTTAAATATTTCCCCAATATTTTCCCTAATAATTCATAAGTGCAAAGCAAGACACATTTTCACAGTGTTTCCTGTTATATTTTTCTTCAGGCAAAATCTTATTTTTTTTAGTTTGGCTAGAATAAAAGTTTAAATTATTAAAATGATGCATAATTATATATTTTTTGAAAATGTAAAAACTTATGAGGTCAATTTTATCCCCCTTGATTTTTTTTATCCGGCTACAGAACAAACCACAAATGTACAATGACTTGACAAATTATCCTAATTTGCCTATATTATCCTAATTAACCTAGTTAAGCCTTTACATTCCTCTGTAAGCAGAATCCTGCAAAATAACTAGTAAAAATTCTTCATCATGTCATTATGGCGAGGACAAACAAGAACACAGTTACTAGCAGGCCCACATGGAATCTGCACACGCAGAAATACAGAGTTTCTTGCAGGTTTTTAGTCCATCAGTGAGTCTATTTATTTACCTGTGTAAATGTTTATTTTTATTCAGATTCAAAAAAAAAAAAAGTCAAGTGCTATTTTGAGGTTTCCGCCTGGATTTTGCCTACTCAAACTTAAAAGCTTCCCAAATCCACATGCAGGGGTGCAAATGCAAAAGTTTGGTATCATTTTAAAGAAAACACTTATAATTTTCATAAAACACTTTTGAGAGTGATTAAAATAGTTGTATATGTTGTCTGTTTCATAATAAATTCCCTCAAAAAAGAGGCACTTTTTTTGTAAGCTCAAATTTAAAAGAGTGCCTTTTAGTTTCTACGGGCTCTATTTTGATGGTCCATGCGCAGAGCGCAAAACGCAGGGAGCAAACGCTTTCAGGGTGTGTCAGAACGCATTTTTGCTAAGTTACGGACGGGAAAATCCACTTTGCGCCAAGTTGCATGGTCTAAAAGGGTTGAGTTTATTTTCTTAATGAGTTATAGGTGTGTTTTAAGAAAAAAACAATCAGAGTCTCATCTCCCATTCCCTTTAAGAGTCAGCTGCGTCACGCCAAGAGCACATTCGCTATTTACAGGACGTAAAATAAGTCTAAGTAGAAAAACTTAGCATTTCACAAGCAAACAGTTAACAGTTGAAAAAAATTTTTAACAGAAAACTGTTAAACAGAGCAAAGATTCATTTTAAAACTATTTCTAAATTCAGTTCTAATTTCCAGCAAACTAATAAATGAATAATAATAACAAAGTGTGCTCAAAAACCTGAGTTATATCCTAAAACACATGCTGTGCCCCATATAGTCTAAAACCTGACAGGTGGACAAATCTAAGCTTGTTTTTAATAAAATAAATATAAATATGGATATAATAAATAATACTGCTAATAATAATAACGTTATACAAAAGCAAATTGAATGAACTGAAAAAGCCTCCCGAGATGAAGAAGACATAAAAGCAGTGATTTTTCATATTTATGTAGGCTAGAAAATAATATGTTTTGTAATATTTTAATCCTTTATGTTTATATCCTATATCTATTCTTATTATATCCTATATATATCCTTAATATTTACATTTTTTCATATGTAAAGATATTTGCCTATTGCTCTCTTGTGTGTATTAAGCAGTGTGTAAGCGAGGCGCAACTCTGCGCTGGAGTTTAGACCGGGTTAGTTTTGGTCTAATGAAAAATCTATTATAGTTTCTCAAAATAGCGACGCGCCAGCAGTGCGCCTCAGAACGCCTTCCTTTTTAGACCAGAACGCCTATGAGCGCACAAATGAGCGCTAATGCATTTGCTATTTAAACAGCGTAGCGCAACGCCTCAAAACAACTCTTGCGCCAAGCTGAAACTACCAAAAGACTATTGCGCCACGCCTTGCGCCACACTGCGCCGGGTGTATGATAGGGCCCTCTGTGGTCGAGGTTGCTGTACTTCATTTTGGTGATTCCTGCACATGTCAGTAATAATAGAGAAAAGATAAATGTCTATTATAATCTATGCAAAAGTTATTATATTCCAATTAATAAAAGAACAAAACCACTTATGGGGGTATTGGGCCAGTATGGACCGGTACTACCGGGTCCCAGAGTTTAGGAAGTTAATTATTCATTCATTTTCTTGTCAGCTTAGACCCTTTATTAATCCGGGGTCGCCACAGCGGAATGAACCGCCAACTTATCCAGCAAGTTTTTACGCAGCGGATGCCCTTCCAGCCACAACCCATCTCTGGGAAACATCCACACACACTCGGACAATTTAGCCTACCCAATTCACCTGTACTGCATGTCTTTGGACTGTGGGGGAAACCGGAGCACCCGGAGGAAACCCACGCAAAGGCAGGGAGAACATGCAAACTCCACACAGAAACGCCAAGTGAACCGAGGTTTGTTTTTGTGCTCAAATAATGATTACATTTTAATTTTTGGTGAGAACTAGCCAATAGACACCTGATCTCATTTTTGTGCACTGTCCGGTGTCCATCAGTAAAGTGTTGTTGGTGTTGGTCAGCATTACTAATTCCCCATAATTGAGCTTCTGGAAGATGTTAGAAAGTGTGGCGGTCGGTGATGTCACTGCTGCGGTTTCTCACAGAGGAAACATTGAAGCACATGGAGAACAAGAAAAGAAAGCAAACCCTCATCAGGTTGTTCAGGGATTCCCTTGTGCTCCGCCACCCACTCCTGAATGCGTCATGTGCCCTCAATCAGCCAAAAAAAAAAGCTGATCTGTGCTCACTTACATTCAGTTCCCCTATTTTAAGATGAGTATCACAGCAAACACTTGTGTATCTGGACTTCCTTAGCAACCATTTGAAAATGCAGCTTTTATTCTGAATCACAGCAGATGATGAGGAGGGAGAGACGGCCTTTCTCTGGAATCACGAAGAGGTCAATGACCTGACTTTACATCTGGTATTATGTTAAAGAATAAATTAATAAGGAGACATTCGCAGAAACAAAGAAATGTACCCTGAGCACATTCCCCACATTAGTAGCTTTTTTACCTTTATTTCAGTCAAGTTTTAAAACACCAAAAGGATAAATTAGTTTCATCTGAATAAATAAAAAAAAAATAAACAGCCTTTTGTCTAATACAGAAGTGTTTGGGTTAAACTGGATGGATGGATGGATGGATGGATGGATGGATGGATGGATGGATGGATGGATGGATGGATGGATGGATGGATGGATGGATGGATGGATGGATGGATGGATGGATGGATGGATGGATGGATGGATGGATGGATGGATGGATGGATGGATGGACGGATGGAATTAAACTTAATTGAATTGGATAAATTGCATTGCAACGTTTGAATTGAATTGAACTTAATTTAATTAAATTAATTTAATTGAATTGCATTGCATTGTATTGTATTGTATGGATTGAGTTTAACCTAATTTAACTGGATTAATTGAATTGAATTGTGTTGCTTTGCGCTGCATTGTATTGTTTTGTTTTGTATGGATTGAGTTTAACTTAATTTAGTTGGATTAATTGAATTGCGTTGCTTTGTATTGTATTGTATGGATTGAATTTAACTTAATTTAATTGGATAAATTGAATTGAATTGAACTGAATTGCGTTGCTTTGTATTGTATTGTATTGTATTGTATGGATTGAGTTTAACTTAATTTAATTGGATGAATTGAATTGAATTGCGTTGCTTTGTATTGTATTGTATGGATTGAATTTAAGTAAATTGAATTGGATGAATTGCATTGCAATGTATGAATTGAATTTAACTTAATTTATAATATATATTAATATTAATATTAATATAGAATATTAATTAATTTAACTGATGTGCTTTACGTTGTATTGTATTGTATGGATTGAGTTTAACTTAAATTAATTGGATGAATTGAATTGAATTGCAGTGCATGAATTGAATTGGATGAATTTAATTAATTCAATAGGATTAGATTAACTGAGTTGGACTAATTGGATTGGATGAATAGAATTGGATAAATTAAGATGGGTGGATTAAATTGAATGAATGCATGGAGGGGTTGGAATTGAATTAGATGAACTGAACTGGATGAATTGAGTTTAATGAACTGGGATGGATGAATGAATGGATAGATGGATTGAAATAGTTTGAATTGTATTGTACTGTACTGTATGTATTGTACTGTACTGTACTGTATTGTATTGTATTGTATTGTATTGTATTGCATTGTGTTGTGTTGTATTGTGTTGTGTTGTGTTGTGTTGTACTGTGTTGTATTGTGTTGTGTTGTGTTGTACTGTGTTGTACTGTGTTGTGTTGTGTTGTACTGTGTTGTACTGTGTTGTACTGTGTCGTGTTGTGTTGTGTTTTATTGTATTGAAACGGATGAATTTAATCTGATGAATTGGGATGGACAGATTGAGATGGATGGATTGTATTGTATTGTGTTGTGTTGTGTTGTGTTGTGTTGTGTTGTGTTGTGTTGTGTTGAAATTGATGAATTTAATCTGATGAATTGGGATGGATAGATTGAGATGGATGGATTAAATTGAATGGATGCATGGAGGGATAGGAATTGAATTTAACTGAATTAATTAAATTGGATGAATTAAATTTGATGAACTGGATGGATGGATGGATGGATAAACGGATTAAATTGGATGGATGAATGGATAGATGGACTGGATTGGACTGAAAGAATGGATAGACTCAAAATAGATGAATGTATATTTATTAATACATGTAATGAGATTGGATGTGACTGATGGATGTCTGAATGGGATGAGATAAGAAGGATGGATGATGTGGATTGAAGGATTAAATTGGATTGGATTCAATAGATTGGGATGGATGGACTGGAATGGATTGATGGATGTTATAATCAAAAGTAAAAAAAACAAAAAAACAAAAACAGCATTTGAGGGATGGCTTATGTGTTGTAAATGATGACCAATGCTAACCACACAGACCAAAACATACTCATAAATTACAAACCGCTATTCCAAAATCCCAGTAAAAGCTCCTGAGGGGTTGAACTAGCTTATAAATCCTCTTAATGAGTGAAACTCTCTATTAGAGGAGCAGTGTTGTGAGAGCTGGAGGTCGACCTACTCTTCAGTGATGTGCTGCTGTTCTCTCCTCAGCTTCTGGTTCTCCTCCAACAGGTGCTGGTTTGAGGCCTGAAGACGTGAGCTTTGCTCCAGGCCGTGAGTAATGAGCTCCCGGATGACTTCAGTGGGCTCCGGCACCGGCTGCAGATCCACCACGCCCAGCCTGAACTGACAAATGAAAGACAGAGACACGTTAATAATAGAAAACCTTCTGCTGATATTAGCATTCCTGCACACAGACACAGGCGAGAGTGAGAGACGATCCACAAAACACTGACAGAGATTTAGCTGTGAAGTTCTTAGTGATTGTGGAGAAGGGGACGGAACGGGATGGATTAATGGATGGAATTAAGGAAATTGATGAAATTGGATGGAAGAATGGACAGAGTTAATGAAACTGGATAGATTGATTTAATTAATAAAATTGGACGGATGAGTGCATTAATGAATGAATGAATTAATTAATTAATTAAATTGGATGGATAAATGAATAGATGAATGGATGGATAAATAAAATTGGATACAATTTGATGAACGCATAGATGGAATTTATAAAATGGGATGGATGGATGGATGGATGGATGGATGGATGGATGGATGGATGGATGGATGGATGGATGGATGGATGGATGGATGGATGGATGGATGGATGGATGGATGGATGGATGGATGGATGGATGGATGGATGGATGGATGGATGGATGGATGGATGGATGGATGGATGGATGGATGGATGGATGGATGGATGGATGGAATTAATGAAATTAAATAGATGGATGGATGAATGAATTTATAAAATTTTGTAAAATTGGATGAATGAATACATGAAATTTAATGGATGAATGTATGGAATTAAGAAAATTAAAAGGAACTGGATGAACAAATATGGAATTAATGAAATTATATGTAGTTGTATGGATGGATGATTGAATGGATGAAATTGGATGGATGAAATTAATGAAATTAAATAGATGGTTGGAATTAATGAAACTGGATGGATGAATAGATGAATGAATTAATAAAATTTATGAAATTGAATGGAATTAGATGAATGAATGGATGAAAGTGGATCGATTTTAAAAAATTGGATGGACTTGGATAAACGAATAGATGGAATTAATGAAATTGGATGGATGAATGGATGGAATAAATGAAATCAGATGTAATTGGATGGATGAATTGATGAAATTGGACGGAATAGGGTGGAATTAATTAAATGGATGGATGGATATAATGAAATTGAATGGATGGATGGATGAAATTAATCAAATTGGGTGGATAGATGAATGGATGGATGAATGGAATTTGATAAGGATGGACAGATGCATAGAATTTAATTATTTATCCAAAATAAATAATATCTCAAACTAAAAAGTAAATCCAGTAATGAAAAAATTACCAAACCATTAAAAAATATAATTCAAAATATGACAAGATGTATATTTTTTACTAAAGTAGTAATTCAAAGAAAGACAAATCAAAATAATAAAAATTGAAATTGAAAAATACTATAAGCAAAAGCAATAATACCAAATCAAATAAATAAATAGAAAGTCAATCAACAAATAAATAAATAATACATTTGTCAACAATTAAATAAATGTGTAAATAAATAAATTAATGAATTGATAGAATAAAACAGAATAGAACAGAACAAAATAAAATAGAATAGAATAGAATAGAATAGAATAGAATAGAATAGAATAGAATAGAATAGAATAGAATAGAATAGAATAGAACAGAACAGAACAGAACACAATACATGCAACCAGCAAACACAATGGTTGAATTTAAGAATGCACAGCGCCGCATTTTTCAGCACACACAGCACCAGCCGGACTCTTACACATTGATAAGACAGGCAGAGATATCTGATCCACAAATAGATGAACTCTGACAGCAAACGTGAATGAAAGACAACAGACCTCAAACAGACCTGAGAACAGGGAGAATTATTAGAGAGAAATGTGGGGTTTAAGTCTGAATAATCATAAATAATGCATAAAAAATAAACTGAGGAGCAAAAAACAGCAGCAAAAATTTGGATGGAGGGATGGATGGATGGATGGATGGATGGATGGATGGATGGATGGATGGATGGATGGATGGATGGATGGATGGATGGATGGGTGGATGGATGGACAGATGCATAAAAATTAAGATTAGACAAAAAAGACTGCAAAGAAAAACAAAAAGGGAAATAAGACAAAACATAATAAATAGAATTAGTAGCATGAATGTATTAAATAAATAATGAAATGATTGAACAAGGAGAGAAGTAAACATAAATAATATAAATAAATTAGTTAAACATACAAACACCTAAAAAAATAAATAAATGAATAGCGAGAAAGAGGAAAAACATAACTTTAAAATTATAAAAATGAGTACTAACCTAAAATGAATAATACTAATGAGTGCATGTGGAAAAAAGCAGCAAGTGTTTCAAGATGAACGCTCACATTAAACCGCAGTAACCCACAGAGTGTTTTACATGCTGAGCTCAGATCTTCCATGTGTCACAGTGTCCTTTAGACAGAAGTGATTCCCGAACTGATTCATCTAAACTGTGGCCACACAGACACATGTTGAGGAGCTCTTCAACTTTTATGACTCAGAGCAGTGGCTTATGATTTATAAAAACTGTTTTTCATGAGTCACAAAAACTGGCATGTGAGCCATTTGTCTTCTTTTATTTATTCAGATCACATAACTTATGAAAAAACAAAATAAAATGTAAAGCTGAAATGCAGTGCAATAATACTACACATAACAAACAATCATGTTTCACAGTTGAAACTAGACGTTTACATACACTCTAATAAAGGAACATGACCATTTAAAAAAAAAAAAAAGTCTGATGGTAAATTACTAAACGTTCACTATTTTAGGTCTGTTACAATTATCTAAATGATTTACATTTGCTAAATGCCAGAATAATGAGAGAACTTTTTTTTGGAGAAACTTTTTATTAATTTCTAGACTGTCAAAAGTTTACATACATTTCCTTGGTGTTTATTTTAGCTTTGCTTTTAAACTGTATAACTTTTATCAAATGTTTTGGGTCTCCTTCCACAAGCTTCTCACAATAGTTTGAAGAAATTTTGGCCCATTCTTCCTGACAGAATCGGTGTAACTGAGTCAGATTTGTAGGCTGTCTTGCTGGTACAAGCTTTTTCAACTCTGCCCACACATTTTCTATAGGATTGAGATCAGGGCTTTGTGATGGCCACTCCAAAACATTCACTCTGTTGTCCTTAAAACTCATTTTGGCAGTATGCTTAAATTATTAAAAAAAAAAAAATAAATAAATAAATAAATATATATATATATATATATATATATATATATATATATATATATATATATATATATATATATATAAATATATATATATATATATATATATATATATATATATATATAAATAATTATATCTAAAATATAAAATTGACCAAAAAAAAACTATATATATATATATATATATATATATATATATATATATATATATATATATATATATATATATATATATATATATATATATATATATATGTATATATGTATATATATATATATATATATATATATATATATATATATATATATATGTATATATATATATATGTATATATGTATATATATATATATATGTATATATATATATATATATATATATATATATATATATATATATATATATATATATATATATATATATATATATATATATATATAATTTTTTTATGTCAAATAATTTTGTGGCTAAAAAGTATCGGTTCAGGCACCGTTTTGCCACTGGTACCATTTTAAAAGTATCGATTTAGCACCTGTATCGAAATAACCCCAAACGATACCCATATCTAGTTTACATCAATTACGAGTTTAATATCTTGCTATTGTAAATTTAAAATACTGCAATTCTCAATTCAAAATCTTCCAATTCTGAGTTATACATTTCACAATTTCCATATGAAAACGAATTTCCATTACAATTAAAAAAGATGAAACATTTTTGTTATTTCATTCAAAAGTAGCTTGTTTAAATCCTAAAGCCGTGCATGCAAATAAAACCCTAGCTAACATAAAACACACAGTAAGATAACAGACATGCTAAACTGAAGAGCTTCTGAATCTAAACAGCATTATAAGTGGCCTTCAGGAAGGAAAAGGTAAAGAAAAAAAACACAGGGCTCCTTTAAAGTAAAAATACTGATGGATCTGATGACAGACAAGGGATGAACGAACACTGAACACGACAGTAATGCAGCAGAGCGAAAGAAAACCAAAAGATCCTGAAAAGAGTGACTAAAACGGAGGTCTGGACAGAGCCAGCATTGTTTCTGTGTGCGTCTCTGGCTGATCTGGAAAGTATTAGACAGTTTCATCTCTGCAATCAGTCAAGTGGCCGGCAGAAGCAGAACAGATGCCATCAGATCCCCGAGAGGACGCTGGGAACCGATCTGCGTTTGTCCCTGAGGGAGCGCTTGTTTTCTAGGTGCCACAAACGCTGTGAACCACACACTGAGAAATGCAGACCTCCCAACATCTGACAACAAACCCTGCAGACTCTGACAACATAAAGGTCACGTGACTATGAAGACTATGACAGCAACTAAAATCCAGATCTGTCATACTTCATATATATTTAACGCCATGCAATAGACATGTATTATATTTTGCATTAAAATACATTAAAATATACATGGAAAAACTTGTAGTAAGAAATTAAATTATTATTGCATACATTTTATATAACTACAATTTCCTCTTTAATGTAATCAGAAATAGATATTAAATACAGGTCTATCTATCTATCTATCTATCTATCTATCTATCTATCTATCTATCTATATATATATATATATATGTATATGAGCAATATTAAACAAGTGGCAGTGTTTTATGGCTGTACATCAGCACTGGTGGGAGGCGTGTGTTGGCGCTAGGCTGCAGACCGAGTGCCTTAGTGTCCCACCAGTGTCAATATACAACCACATTGCACTGCTACTTGCGTGATAATGCATTTATACAACAGTTTAATGGTATAATCGTGTAAATAAGAGAGAAAATCAAACACGGAGAGTCTCAAAATCCTTTTGTATGAGTAACTACTTTCTTCTGCCATTCACTCACATGCAGCTAACGTCAGAACTGCAGACGTTAGCTGCAAAAGTCAGAACCCTTGCTCATTTACCAACGTCACTTTAGAGCTAGTGTTTGAATGATTCTCTTGTGTAATGTCTAAAATGATGACAAAACGAGTAGTTTTTGCTCACATTTTAAGATTATGAAGCTGAACAGCATGAAATGCCATCAGTCTACAGAGATTTACCAGTATTTCTCTGTTGCAATTGAGAGATCACAATAATTACCCCAAAAAAGTCAAAGCAAACACTAGCAGTTTCTGTAGCATAACTACAGCACTACAAAATACATGAGAGAGATCGAATCAGAACGTCTCTTACTTAATTTACAACAGATTTGTTCAGCTGTAGTTTGAAACTTGCACTGAGATGATGCCGTTTTAATAACCTAACGCCTGTTTCACACCGCAAGCAACAGCGGCGTGTGAGCAGAGCGTGAGCAGCGCGTGTGTTTTCGGCGTCCATGTTAACAGATTAGAGTTTTTATACCGCACGCAGCAGCAGCGCGTCAGTGCGAGGCGTGAGCGTCACCGAAGCAGCAGTGCAGCGATAGTTTCGGCGCTGGGTCTATTTTTGACCCACGCTCAATTAAAGTGACAGTGCATTGATAATGACCAAAACACATTGAACGACAGTAAAAAGTAGCAATTTTACCCAATAAATACGATAATAATGTCAAATGGTTTATATATAGTCATTCAAATGAACTTAAAACGATTAAAAACGGCAACAAACATTTATTTTGGCCCGAACTACAAAACCAAATGTAAAACAATTTTAGTATCAGTTTTGCTTAAGTTGCACACTAGTGTTGTAGGAGAGGGGAAATAGAATATTTACGGGATTTGTAGTCCATAGCAAAGTGTATTGTGGGTAGTGTAGTTCGACACGCATGCTGGATTATGTGAGCTCGCTGTGTGCTGTGCAGCTGAGCAGAGGAAGAAAGTTTTAATCGGCTTTGTTTTATGTTCACTCGAGTTATTCCTACCGGGAGCTGTTTGCACTGTGAATCTGACAACACGAAAATAAGGAAAAGAATGGCATGCATTGCTTACTTTTGTCCGTCTCATCATCTGCACGAGCATGCTCACGCGCCGCTGACGCTTGCGGTGTGAAACAGGCGTAAGGGTCTCTGTTGCCATGTTGTGACGGAAGGTCAACATTCACTTGCCAATGCACTGAATTCGATGCTCCGAAATTATAAATATTTAATATAGGCACTATCCTTAAAAATAAACAGCATAGTTGCAATGTAAACAACTACATTCTCGACTAAAAGCCTCAAAAGTACATTATGTTGTCCAACAGCAACACTAAACACTAAAGCATCTGTTTTTTTTATTTTTTTATTGACCTCCTTTTCTGGTCAATGCAGCCTCAGTTGGTCTTGGGAATGACAGAGACAAGTCCTACACAGTGGCCAGAGGGATTTTGAGCCTTTATTCTTCAGAATAGTGGCAAGGTGACAAACCCTGACTCGCTCCTCCAAAACACCCCAAAGTGGCTCAATAATATTTAGTGGCTGTGCAGGCCATGGGAGATGTTCAGCTTTACTTAGATCCCCCCATTTTAAATCACAATATCTATAAATCTTTGATTGATATTTTAAAATATTCATTCATTCATTTTCTTTATTTATTACAAAATATTTCCATTTAATACTTCTGGCTATTAAATAAAAAAAAAAAAAAAAAAATATATATATATATATATATATATATATATATATATATATATATATATATATATATATATATATATATATATATATATATTTATATAAAATACAGATACTTGTCTATCAATCTTTTTTAAGTATATTTCATTTTCATTTAGCTTTTTATTTTAAAAATAAACAAATACTTTTTTTAAATTATGAATAACTCAATAATAAAATAATTTGTTCAATAAAAAAATTTGTTTTTAATTAACTATTAACACTAGAGTTATATTCTAGTATTTTAAGCAAATAAATTGTAGCTTTAAAGTGTATTTTTAGCTATCCTTTTAACCTTTTGAAATAGTTTTATATCATATTACAATTTAAAATATATTTAATAGTTTACTTTATTTGTAATTAAAGTTAAAATTACTTTCACATTTTCTATAAAGGTTAACTTGTCAAAAAGCTCTTTATAAAGTTTTAACACTGCAGGAATGCTGCTGTTTCATCACAAAAAAGCGTCTGTTTGCTTCACCTGCAGGACCTACCGTGAGCATTATTGCATGTTTCAGGAAACAGAAGTCTGTGTGTTTCTGTAATGAAAGTGCCGTCTTCAAACAAGCCAAAACACCTGCTTTCACAAAACCCAAACCAGCATCTGCACACGACTCTTTAAGGCTCTTCATTCAGCTGTCCAAGTGAAGAACGCAGCAGAAAAAAAAGAAAACGCACACAAATAACAGTCTGTCGTTACTTATAAAGTCACTTCCCTTCAGGAGCAACAGCTTTCAGACCAGCACAATTACAGGACTCGCTCTAAGAGACATTTCAGCCTAAAAAAACAATCTCAATTTACTGTTCATTTACTCTCCCTCAGGACATCCAGGATGACTTTTAAGGTCCTTGGTGATTCATTTATACAAGTTACTGTCCACTGGCACTTTAAGAGTAAAAAAATAAAAATAAAAACACCACTTAGAGGTAAAACAAAATAATATTAAAATTATTAATTGGACCTGACAACACACTGAGGCCTACATAAAGCTAAATGTGCAGCATGCTGAAGAGGATTTTTTAACTACAAAGGATTCAGCTTTACACTACAGGGCTGTTGAATGCTTGATTCTGATTGGCTGAAGAACATTTTCATAGGTACATTTGATTTTCCTGTTTAATAAATACCTTAGATACTGTTGGCTGGTTCCTGTTGGTTGTGCACCTTTTTTACCAACCAAGTTTGTCGATGCCATTATAACGACACGGATCACTCAACTTATTCATGCATATTCACGAGTCCCACAGAAAAAGTGTTTGACAGGTGGCAATTATGTGTGTAACTTATCTTTATTAATTTACTGCATGATTTGTTTACGGGTAAAACAAAAAGCATGCGGGTCAGGTAGTTAAAACGGTGGGCTACAAATAATTAATTCGCTATGAATTAATTAATTATTCATAATTAATTCACCGCCGCCTATGAAGACGATGCCATCGTCCATCGTGATGTTTCATATTAGACATCGTACGATGACAAATTGGTCGACATCGCCCAACCCTACTTCAAATTATGAAAAATGTCAACATTTTCAGCATCAAAAGTTGAGGGAAAGATCCAGGTCCCAAAACTGGATTTTGAATTCTGAATTTTGAGTATGATTACTTCAGATTTCAGAGTCAAAACTCATAAAAAACTTTACATTTCTTTGTAATGTAGGCAATACTGTCGTCATTACTGCATTTGATTACATCATGAAATATTTGTTTCTATTGCAGACATCAGCAAGCAACCTAATAAATATTATGAAGACCCTCTGATGTAAAATTACGCATTTTGCTGAACTTTCTTCTCCTGCCAAGGGTCAGCTTCCCTTTTTCCAAAACACACACTTGTCATTTCCATTCAGTCACCTCTGCTGTGAAAGCGAAAAGAGAAATGACTTCATGATTAACATGAGCTGATTACGTCTATGAGTTGAGCAACAGAATGATACAAAAATTCAAGACAATCCCAATTTGCACTTCAAAAAAATGTTTAAATAAGGTCACAGATGCACAGTCTACAAGACAATGCTATTTTAGTCTTTAAAGGGCCATGACACCTCCCACTTTCGGTTAAAGTCTACTTCAGAATTTTTTCAAAAGATGCATGATTAATGGGGGTGGAGCTACGCAAGCATAGGGCAGAAGTGGGCGTGGCCAGCAGGGGAGAAGGGGAGCGAATATCTGTTGTTGTCAGTTAGCTCACAAACTGAGACACAAACCGTGAGGAGACGCACGAGTTTATAGTTCACAAAGTTAAGATGCAAAGAAATAAACAGTAATTTAATGCCCTGCTACATTTGTTATTCGTAATTTCATATACACATAACCACTATTTATATCATTATAAAGATAATCGTGTTCATGTAAACACTATAAATGAGGATTCTCCCTCGATCCCCGTGTCTAAATCATAGATCTTGAATGCAGACTCAGTGCAGCAGGTCTCCTGACCTGTCTATTTTAACCATTAGCCCTGCTGGTAATCTGGAGGATTTAGGCAAACACAGCAGCACAGTGATGTGTCTGAATGTGAACGAACTCCTGATAAAAGTCAACGTCCGCCATTCTTCAATTCTCGCACGTCTCCCGACAAAAATGCTTGCAGCACACACACAGCTTTGCTGTATGATCGGCCCTGACAGGATCGCGGGGAAAAACGTGCAACAAACCCCGTGGATCATGGAAACAAACACATACGAGCCTTCATGAACGGCTACTGCGTGCCGTTGGTCTGTGTCTCACAGCTTGCTTGAAACTGGCGGGTCTGCCTTCGGAAAGCACATGCTCTCATGAATAATTAAGCAGCCGGCTCTTCTCATAGGATAAGGAAACTTCACTATGAATAATAATGAGAAACCGACGCGTCATCATTGCACTTGCAGTACTGCGCTACGTCGCCAATTTTGATCCGCCCCAAAAATCATTTTAAACCCAGAAGCTGAAATTAGCTGACAAAAGCTCAAAATTATCCAGTTTTCCCCACAATTAAAGCTGACAGGTGCTAACATTGTCTTAACTGATGCTCAACACACACACACACACATCTGTTAATATAAAAAAAAAATTCTCCAGGGTGTCCTGAACCTTTAAAACTGATGTTTAGATCAATGATTTACATGCAGTTTCTTTGTAATTATTTGCAAAAAAATTATTTTGTAATGTCTGAGTGAATGTGGATTTTGTAATTGCAAGGCAAGTTTATGTATATAGCACATTTTATACACAATGGTATTTTAAAGTGCTTTACATAATCAAGATTAAAAGAAACTAAAAGAAGAATTTAAGACTTAAAAAATGGTTAAAAACTAATTAAAATGTGTTAAAATAGGTTATAAAAGAATGAAAAAGAAAAGAAAGACACAATAGTGCAATCTGTGGGACGCAGCACAGTGCTCATGCAGTAAAGGCACAGCTAAACAGATGTGTGTTCAGTCTTGATGTGAATGTGCCTGATGTTGGAGCACATCTGATCATTTTTGACAGCTGATTCCAGCAGCGGGGGGCGCTGTTAGTAGCTGAAGGCGGATTCACCCTGCTTTGACTGAACTCTTGGAACTTCTATTTTATTTAATACTAAAGATCTGAGTAATTTACTTGACCCAGATTTTCAAATCTACAAAACATGTACAACACGTTGCACTCTTTTACATATAAAAGCAGTTCTCGAATAATATACAGCAAGTCTGTTCAGAGAATGATTATATCATGAAGTTAGATCCTAAATGTCTCTTATTCTTGGTTAAACACATTTTTAAGTGATCTGTTGTTTATTCAATTATACTAGAATAAAAATATTGCATATTTTAAGAACTTCATAATGTATGGTCGTTTTCATTTCATTTAATTTAATTTTACTTTGCCTTAGTCCCTTTATTCATCAGGGGTCGCCACAGTGAAATGAACTAACAACTATTCCAGCATATGTTTTACACAGTGGATGCCCTTCCAGGTGCAACCCAGCACTGGGAAACACACTCATTCACACTTATTCACACACACACACAACACACACACACACACACACACACACACACACACACACACACACACACACTATGGCCAATTTAGCTTATTCAAAGTATAAAGAATATATGAGTATTTTAAGCCTAAATAAAGACATAACTATATTTTGACATATGCTTAAACATAAGAGATTTACACTACCTGACAAAAGTCTTGTGGTGGGTCCCAGTAGTAAAAGCAACAAATAATATCTTGACTTCTATTTGATCATTAGTAAAAGTGGCAGAAGGTGGATTTCTCTGCTAAATCATCTGTTGAGCTGCATTCCAATCATCACCAATACTGCAGAAGACCTACTGGAACCAGCATGGACCAAGATTCACACAGAAATCAGTCAAGTTTGGTGAAGGAGAAATCATGGTTTGGGGTTATATTCAGTATGGGGGCGTGCGAGAGATCTGCAACATCAACAGCCTGAGGTATCAAGACATTTGTGCTGCTCATTACATTACAAACCACAGGAGAGGGACAATTCTCCAGCAGGATTCCTTCCTACTTCAGCCTCCACATCAAAGCTCCTGAAAGCAAAGAAGGTCAAGCTGCTCCAGGATTGGCCAGCCCAGTCACCAGACATAAACATTATTGAGCATGTCTGGGGTCAGATGAAGAAGGAGGCATTGAAGATGAATCTAAAGAGTCTTGATGAACTCTGGGAGTCCTGTTCTTCCAAGCTCATGATGGAGTCAGACACAATATTCATTCTGTCTCCACTGCAGCAGGACTTTATATTCTATACTGGACATTATTTCTGTTCAGTGATGAGACTTTAGTCTAAGCAGAGTCAGACCTTACTGTCCTAATCAAATCATTAACAATCAAGGCATGATCAGATTTTATTGTGCTCAAATAAGCAAAATCTAGAGGCCTTTGCCTTTCATATAAGACACTTCTGATACCAAATGATCAAGTAGAAGTCAAGTTATTATTTGCTGTTCCTAAAACTTGGATAGGAGACAACATTATGTCAGGTAGTGTATAGCTTATATCTCCATATTTTTGGCTAAAAACAAGAAATATCCTAATGCATTAGTAAAGTAAAGGGACTAAGCCGAAAAGAAAATTAATAAATGAATGAATTAGTAAAGTATTAAAGTTTTATTGTTTTGATTTCTGAAAACTCCTACCTTATAAAAAAGAATGAAGTGCAACTGATCATATATTTCCAACCTAATGAAATGAAATATCCATAAATCTGACTGTAAGGATAATAGGAATTGTCTCGAGTCATACAATCATTTCCTCATGTCTCTATGCTCTTTCTCCATTCATAAATACAGCAAGGAGCCTCATGTCAAAAAGGCCTCAGAAGACACCTGAAAAATGAGCACGTGAAACGTTTAGTCCTCACTTTAAGATGCGTCTGGAGTCGTCAGAGAGAAGAAATCCTCACTGGAGTCATTTGAAACAAAGCAAACCTTATGTCAGCTTCAGATTTCTCCAGGCTTCAGTAATTACTCCTCACAATTACACTGGGCTGGAAGTGATGGATGAACTTAGCCTGAACAAATGGCGTACAGTAAAAACACTGGATCCGGTACGTGTTGTGTGTTTGGCGAAGGTTTTCCAGACACTGGAGCTCCTCGACACCCTTGAGCTTGGCATGAGATCAGTCGAGGGAAACCTCAATTAAAGCTCCACATAAAGAGCGCTGCTTCTCTGGGAATGGTTAAGTGTTGAGAGCCATTTTGGCCAATCAGCGGAGATCGAGCGGTGCTGCTCTCATACATCGCACAGATGTGAATGAGTCTAGTGGAGGGAGCGGACGAGTGGAGGAGAATATGATTGGGAGGAAGTAAATATTGATGAAGTTGACGGAATTACAACAGACTGAATTTATAAATGTGCCCGAATAGACGAACAAGACAAGTGGTGGAGAGAAATATACGAAAGAGTGAATGAGTGAGAGAAAGAGTGAATGAATTACTGAATTAACTAGTGATTGAGAGAGAGTGAGTGAATTAGTGAGTGAATAGAGTGAGTGAATGAATAAATAAATGAGTGTGTGAATAAATGAAAGAATGAACAAGTGAGTGAACAAATGAGTGATTAAGCCAATAATTAAATGGATAAACAAATGAGTTAATGAATGAATGAATGAATTAATTAATTAATTAATGAACAGGTGAAGGAGGGAATGATGGTTTGAATTAATGAGTGAGTGAACAAATGAATAATTGAGCCAATGATTGAATGAATAAACAAATGAATGAATGAATGAATGAATGAATGAATGAATGAATGAATGAACAAGTGAGGGAGGGAATGATGGTTTGAAATAATAAGTCAGTGAACAAATGAACAATTGAGCCAATGATTGAATGAATAAACAAATGAATGAATGAATGAATGAACGAACGAACAAGTGAGTGAGGGAATGAGTGAATTAATGAGTGAGTCAACGAATGAGTATGTAAAACAATGAATAAATTAATGTGCGAGTACGTGAATAAATTAATTAATGAGCGAGTGGGAGAACGAGAGTGAACTTACAAGAGAGTGTACAAATGATTATTTGCCAATGACAAAATGAATAAAAGAATGTCGTTTGAATGAATTAAGTAATTCATTAATGAGTAACTAAACAAATGTAGTGTTGAATTAATTAATTAATAAGCTTATGAGTGAATGAACAAATGAATTGATTAACAAAAAATGAGCAAGTAAATGAATGGAGTGAGTGAATGAATAAATTAATGTGTAAGTAAAGGAATGAATGAGTAAACAAATGAATGACTGAGCCAATGATTGAATAAATAAATGAATTAATTAATGAATAAGATAGCAAAATACTGAATTAAATAATTATTGAACTAATGAATGAATGAAGAAAAAAATTTAAGAGTAGGTGAATGAATGGAGTGAGTGAATGAGGGAATCAGTGATTGACTGACTGAATGAGTGAAAAAATGAATAATTGAGCCAATTATTGAATAAATGAATGAATGAATGTATGTATAAGTGAATAAATGAGTGAGTGAATTAATAAATGATTGAGCTAATGAATAAATTAATAAAAAGAATAAATAAATGAACAAACTAACTACAGAAGTTAGCAAATTATTGAATGAATGAATAAATGAATGAATGAATGAATGAATGAATGAATGAATGAATGAATGAAAAAAGGAATGAGTTAGTGAATAAATGGAGTGAGCGAATGAATAAATGAATGTGCAAGTAAATTAATGAATGGGTAAATAAATGAATGACTGAGCCAATGATTGAATGAATAAATGAATAATAATTGAATGAACAAGTTAGCAAATTACTGAATGTATTAATTGATGACTTAATGAATGAATAAAAAAGTAGTAAGTGAAAGAATGGAGTGAGTGAGCCAATAATTGAATGCATAAATGAATGAATTAATGAACAAGTTAGCAAAATATTGAATGAATGAACTAATGAATTAACGAATAAATGAATAAAAATTTGATTAGTAAATAAATGATTAAAGGCGTGTGTGATTAACTGAATGAATGAGTGAACAAATTAAGTCGATGATTAAATGGATAAACGATTGATTGAAAGAAAGAAAGAAAGAAAGAAAGAAAGAAAGAAAGAAAGAAAGAAAGAAAGAAAGAAAGAAAGAAATAATAAATGAATGAATGAATGAATGAATGAAGTGTGTTAGCCGTTAAATTTGATATATTTTTTGAAAATGACTGAAGTGGACTAAACACACCAACAAAACCTGACTGATGAACAAAAATAAGAAAACCTCTGGAAGATAAATAAAAAAATATGTGAAAAACAAAAAAGGTCATTAGAAGACTCTAAATTGGCAGTGATTTGATCTCTGGTAATTCACTTTTTCCCAATTTGGATCAAGTTGTTTCCTACATAATCAAGGACCTGACCATGATTCTTAAAATCTGACTTTACCTACACGGTACACAAAACCTCAAAATCAGTGTAATGTTGAGTCAGCTGCTGGAGTGTTGATTATAAAGCGTGTGTGTTTCAGTGTCATTCATCGAGACTCACCGAGATGTCCTTCTGCACCTTCTCATAAGACAGCTGCAGTTGGGGTCGTCCGGGCCGCTCAGGTGTCAGCTGGAAGGTAAATTCACCCTCATCTGAAGCTCCAGATCCTGATGGTGCTCCGGTCAGGGCCAGCTGCAGGTCACAGACATACCGATCACGCTCCATCTCCATCTCACGAGCCTCCCGCGACACGTCCTCCTCGGAAACTGAACAAAAAACAACCAGAGCTAGAGTTTAAAACCAAATAAAATACAACCAGGTTAGATGATTTTATAAATCTTGATGAAAACATTCTCTGACGTCTTAGCAACAGTTGTGGTAGCTCAAACCTGCTTGGGAGCAGGTTCATTTCATATAAACGGGATTAGATCGGGTCAGTCCAAGCTAAGATAATACTGAAAATATGTACCAAATGCTGATATTATCTTACAGTAGTAGTTATATACACTTGGGAAAATAGTAAATATATATTTTAACTATATATTCATTCATTCATTCATTAAT